>NC_083407.1:107138747-107378747 GCF_020745735.1 Hemiscyllium ocellatum | reverse complement strand
ATGTCCATAGTGAAAATAAGGCGTTGGGGACCGGGGAAGCGAAAATCCTGGAGGAGGTGGAGGGCGTGGGTGGTGTCCCGAACGTAGGTGGGGAGTTCTTGGACTAAAGGGGACAGGACCGTGTCGAGGTATTGGGAGATGAGTTCGGTGGGGCAGGAGCAGGCTGAGACAATGGGTCGGCCGGGGCAGGCAGGTTTGTGGATTTTGGGCAGGAGGTAGAAACGGGCGGTGCGGGGTTGTGGGACTATGAGGTTGGAGGCGGTGGATGGGAGAT
This sequence comes from Hemiscyllium ocellatum, assembly GCF_020745735.1. Taxonomy (NCBI): domain Eukaryota; kingdom Metazoa; phylum Chordata; class Chondrichthyes; order Orectolobiformes; family Hemiscylliidae; genus Hemiscyllium; species Hemiscyllium ocellatum. The sequence continues at coordinate 107,378,473 of NC_083407.1, read as the reverse complement.
CCCTTGAGGTGATGAGGTCCTGGATGGTCTGTGAGATGATGGTTTGGTGGTGGGAGGTGGGGTCGTGGTCAAGGGGGCGATAAGAGGAGGCGTCCGCGAGCTGGCGTTTGGCTTCAGCGGTGTACAGGTCAGTGCGCCAAACTACCACCGCGCCTCCCTTGTCTGCGGGTTTGATGGTGAGGTTGGGATTGGAGCGGAGGGAGTGGAGGGCTGCACGTTCTGAGGGTGAGAGGTTGGAGTGGGTGAGAGGGGTGGACAGGTTGAGTCGGTTGATGTCACGGCGGCAGTTGGCTATAAAGAGGTCGAGGGCGGGTAGGAGGCCTGCACGGGGTGTCCAGGTGGATGGGGTGTGTTGGAGGCGGGAGAAGGGGTCGTCAGAGGGTGGGCGGGAATCTTGGTTGTGAAAGTAGGCACGGAGGCGAAGGCGGCGGAAGAATTGTTCAATATCTCGCCGCGTGTTGAACTCATTAATCCGAGGGCGTAGGGGAACGAAGGTGAGGCCCCTGCTGAGGACTGATCTTTCATCCTCAGAGAGGGGGAGATCTGGAGGGATGGTGAAAATCCGGCAAGGCTGGGAGCTAGGACCTGGTGTGGGACTGGAGCTGGAGCTGGAGCTGGGGGCGGGGACAGAGATCGAAGTAGGGGCGGAGTTAGACGTGGTGACGTTGCTCGACGTGGGGGCGGGGTCATGCGTCGTGACGGAAATAAGCGTGGGGGCGGGGTTACGTGAAGCGACGGGAGATGGCGTGGGGGCGGGGTTATGGGCGGGGTTATGGGTAGTGACGAAAGACGGCGTGGGGGCGGGGAAACCTGAGGATTTGTGCTCCTGCAGGTTAGTGATGTCAGTGGGGGCGGAAGTGGCTGCGTCGACGGCAACCGGAGGGGCGGAAATGGTTGCGGCGACGGAGGAGTGGTGGTCATTCCCGGTGGCCGCGTGGGTCGCGGGTCCGTCGGCGATTGTGGAAGCGGTTGTGTGTGTGGTGGTCACCGGGGCAGTTGTAGGGGCGGCGATCGCGGGGGCTCCGAGGTCGGTGGGGCGGAAGTGACGTCACGGTCGGCGGCGGCCTTTGGTGCCGCGGGCGCTGTGGAGGCCACATGTGTAATGGCGTCCGACAGGCCTGTGGAAGATTCTGGAATAGTTGAGGGGCCACGAGTGTGGGGGTAAGTACATGAAAGTTTTTGGTACTTACTGTCTTTAATCTCTGATAGGGCTAGGAAGAACTGTTTGTTGAGTTTGTGGATTCTTCTGTAGATGAAGAACAGCAGGGGTCCTTTGCAGGTCTGTGAGAGTGCTGTCCTGAGCTGGGGTAGGGCTGATTGCAGGGAGTGTAAGTGGCGACGCATGGCTGCAAGGGTGGAGCGGAGGATCCGGAGGGAGGTCTGTTGCTGGAGGCTTCGGATTTGTTGTAGGTACAGGTTGTCCTGGTTGGGTCCAAATTTTGTTGGTTGGAATGTAGTTCGGAGTCCGTGTGGGATCAGTCGGTTCCGTAGGCAGGTGCTGAGGAAGGAGATGTGGCTGTGGTAACGAGTCTGTTTGAGAACGTGGCTGAAGAGCTTCTGTGCAGAGGAGATGACCTGGGGGGTGCAGTGAGGGAGGGACTCACTGAAATCCTTGTAGAGGGAGGAAGAGAGCTTCTTCAAGGAAGGCATCCTTGTAAGAGGATTCGCAGTAGGTTAAAATCTTCGAGTAAAAAATGAGGTCTGCAGATGCTGGAGATCACAGCTGCAAATGTGTTGCTGGTCAAAGCACAGCAGGTTAGGCAGCATCTCAGGAATAGAGAATTCGACGTTTCGAGCATAAGCCCTTCATCAGGAATAAGAGAGAGAGAGCCAAGCCGGCTGAGATAAAAGGTAGGGAGGAGGGACTAGGGGGAGGGGCGATGGAGGTGGGATAGGTGGAAGGAGGTCAAGGTGAGGGTGATAGGCCGGAGTGGGGTGGGGGCGGAGAGGTCAGGAAGAGGATTGCAGGTTAGGAGGGCGGTGCTGAGTTGAGGGAACCGACTGAGACAAGGTGGGGGGAGGGGAAATGAGGAAGCTGGAGAAATCTGAATTCATACCTTGTGGTTGGAGGGTTCCCAGGCGGAAGATGAGGCGCTCCTCCTCCAGCCGTCGTGTAGTTGTGTTCTGCCGGTGGAGGAGTCCAAGGACCTGCATGTCCTCGGTGGAGTGGGAGGGGGAGTTAAAGTGTTGAGCCACGGGGTGATTGGGTTGGTTGGTTCGGGCGGCCCAGAGGTGTTCTCTGAAGCGTTCCGCAAGTAAGCGGCCTGTCTCACCAATATAGAGGAGGCCACATCGGGTGCAGCGGATGCAATAGATGATGTGTGTGGAGGTACAGGTGAACTTGTGGCGGATATGGAAGGATCCCTTGGGGCCTTGGAGGGAAGTGAGTGTGGAGGTGTGGGCGCAAGTTTTACATTTCCTGCGGTTGCAGGGGAAGGTGCCGGGGGTGGAGGTTGGGTTGGTGGGGGGTGTGGATCTGACAAGGGAGTCACGAAGGGAGTGGTCCTTGCGGAACGCTGATAGGGGAGGGGAGGGAAATATATCCTTGGTGGTGGGGTCCGTTTGGAGGTGGCGGAAATGGCGGCGGATAATACGTTGTATGCGCAGGTTGGTGGGGTGGTAGGTGAGAACCAGTGGGGTTCTGTCTTGGTGGCGGTTGGAGGAGCGGGGCTCAAGGGCGGAGGAGCGGGAAGTGGAGGAGATGCGGTGGAGGGCATCGTCGATCACGTCTGGGGGGAATCTGCGGTCCTTGAAGAAGGAGGCCATCTGGGTTGTGCGGTGTTGGAATTGGTCCTCCTGGGAGCAGATGCGGCGGAGACGAAGGAATTGGGAATATGGGATGGCGTTTTTACAGGGGGCAGGGTGGGAGGAGGTGTAGTCCAGGTAGCTGTGGGAGTCAGTCGGTTTATAATAGATGTCTGTGTTGAGTCGGTCGCCCGAGATAGAAATGGAAAGGTCTAGGAAGGGGAGGGAGGAGTCTGAGACAGTCCAGGTGAATTTCAGGTCAACACACTCTCTCTCACACACACACATTCTCTCTCCCACACACACATACTCTCTCTTTCTCACACACACACACATTCTCTCTCTCACACACACATACTCTCTCGTTCTCACATACACACACACACACACATACTCTCTCTCACAAATACAAACACACAAGAAAATTATTATCTCACCACTATGAAGGTGAATAACTATCATAGAATCATAGAGTGCCTACAGTGTGGCAGCAGGCTATTTGGACCATTGAGTGCACACTGACCATCCAAAGAGTATCCCATTCAGACCCAGACCATACGCTAACCCCATAGCCCTGCATTTCCCATGGCTAATCCACCTAGTCTGCACATCCCTGAACATTACAGGGCAATTTACCATGGCCAATCCACCTAACCTGCACATCTTTGGACAGTGTGAAGAAACCACTATGTAGATACGGGGAGAGCGTGCAAGCTCCACACTGACAGTCACCTGCGGCTGGAATTGAACCTGGGTTATTTTTGAAATACTTGAGAAAAATAAATAGAATTCAGCAAAATAATTCACTCACACCCATGACATCAAACAAGAAGCAAACGAGACAATTGATTAATATTGCACAATTAGCAACAAATGTGATGTTGAACATGTTAAATAGGAAGTCAAAACACGAATCATAAAAGGTTGTCTTCTCTGACCAAAAACGCTGCAAAGCACTCAAGAAAGACAGAAGGCTGTCAGAGCGGATGGAGATAGCAACATCACTAATAGTTTCAGAATCAAGAGCTACTGAAATTGAGACTGCTAACAGTAACACGTTACGCCACGTGTGGATGCAATACACATTTCGGGACAGTACAATGGCTCAGTGGTTAGCACTGATGCCTCATAGGGTCAGGGACTCAGGCTCATTTCCAGCCTTGGGTGGTGACTGTCTGTGTGGAGTTTGCACATTCTCCCTGTGTCTGCATGGATTTCCTTCGGATGCTCTGGTTTCCTCCCATTGTCCAAAGATGTGCAGGTTAGGTGGATTGGCCATGGTAAATCGTCCATAGTGTCCGGGGATGTGCAAACTAGGTGATTAACCATGGAAATTGCAGGGTCTGGGTGGACTGCTCTTCTGAGGGGTTGGTGTGGACCCAATGGGCTGCAGGGCCTTCATCCACACAGTAGATATTCTATGATCACTCCCATGCCGGGAAACTATGTGCAAAACAACAAGAGCAGTCACATAAACAGAAGTATGACTTCTTCAAAGAATGTTTAACTATGGTGACTGTCACCCACACCAGACATAGTGCCTTGCTTCTTGAAAACAGTGTAAAGTTTGCAAAACATTCAAGTACTTTGCTTGTGTTGGCAATTCCTCCACAAAGTCAACTATTAAGCCCAATACCAATAGATGCGCAGCACTGGAAAAGGGCATGTGATTGTGGCCAGGGTAGAGACAGATGACCCCTGAAAGTAAGTTTTGCATTCTTTTTCGGACACAGTACCCAACTACATGTGACATTGACCATTGGCTGTTTTAGACGGAGATGCTGTCATCGACCCAGGGGCATCTGTCAATGAGCGATAATATATTCAACTAACTTCAGACTTGCCCCATTCTCTGCAAACCAGGGAATACAGAAAAATTCCTTCCACCAGTGAAAGACCATTGAAAATTCTCAGCGCTGCTGAAATGCCATTCTCATTCAAAGACATCAGAAGGAATGCTATATTTTAAACCATATTTGGAGAATGTGACACACTTATCAGTTCCAAAACAGTAACATAGTAATGTAGAATTTTGAACACAATTATAGTTATGTACACAAACCAACAACATGCCACCAATCCTGTTTTGTCTTGGGAAACCTTGTGATTTGTGGTAGAGGATCGACATAAGAAATACTGTTCTTAGGCAAAAAGGAAGACTTATTATATGATAGCAGTAAGTACAGCTACATTTGGTCAGACATAATTACTTGAACCTTAGGAAGCTGGAAGAGTTACAATTACTCCCCTTGAAAGCCAGAGTGAATTCCTTATCTCCATCCACAGGCTGGCTTTGGCATCAGTCAGCCAATGAGGCATGAGTATTAACCTCCTCAAAATCATCATCTCACACAACAATATGCAGGCACCAAATTAAGCAATAGAACATGATAATCACATGACACCAACAACATGGTGCCATACTTGACCTCAATGTAGGCTATCATCAAATTGAGTTTCCAAAACAATTGAGGTTTCTTACGGTATTCTCTACTCGCATTGAACTTTTCAATATGAGAGGCTCAATTTTAGAATCACTTCAGAAGTGGAGGTATTTCAGCATGTGCTTCTCTCTGCACTTTGAGGAGTTGCGAGCAAGCTGATTATCAGCAATGACATTCTCAACGCACTGAAAGTGAACCCAAGACATACCTATATGCCTAGTTACAAGATCTTAGAGAATGTAACTGTAGTGAGTTTAATGAGGTCATCCAGGTTGGATCTCACAGAATATGAGTTCCTGACTGGGGCTGTAAACAGGAGTGCCAGGACTTCTAAAACAGAAGTTACTGGAAAAGCTCAGCAGGTCTGGCAGCATCTGTGAAGAGAAATCAAAGTTAATGCTTCAGGTCCGGTAGCCTTTCCTCAGAACTTCCACCTGAGAGAGGAGCAGAACTTCTAGGCATGTATAGAAGAGATGTGGCAGTCAGCTTCCAACCCAAAACATTTACTTTGATTTCTCTTCACAGGTACTGCCAGACTTACTGAGCTTTTCCAGCAACTTTTGGTTTTGTTTCTGATTTACAGCATCTGCTTTTAGTGTCAAGGGTCCTACTCTCTAAGAGCTATCTCTGAGGGAGCTGGATCAGTGTCAAGGACCCTCCACGTGTAAATAAAGGGTGACTTGGTGATGGGATACCAAGCTCTTTCTCAGTAACCTCATCTTCAACAAAGTCAAGAACATGTGCAATAAAAACACAATCGAATGATTTGGACATGTGCTTCAGTGGTGAAGAAAGTCTTTAGATTTTAAACTCAACCATTGTAGAGTGTCCGTTTAACATACACACCACTAATGCCTTAAGCATAGACACTTCTGTTGAAATATCTCCTGGTTTTAATATTCTTTAACTCTGGAGCTTTGTGAAACTATCTCTCTCCCACACTGTTCAGCTTGGCCATTCCAGAAGTCCACCTTGGTGTTAGAAATGCTTCAATTAATGGTTTAAGAATCCTGAGGGGTATATCTGGAGGGCTTCCTCATCCTGCTCTGTGGCAACAGGTCTCATTGAATTGTAGCTTGCCGCTGACACAGTTTCTGACTGAAGTAGAGGTAAGGCAGTGAGTGGAGTAGAACAGTACAGCATAGGAACAGGCGCTTCATCCCACCATATCTAGCTCTTCTAAGCTAATCCCATTTTCCTGCAATATATTGTAGTCTGGATCCCTTTATTTCCTGGCTATTCAAGCATCTGTCTAAATGCCTCTTAAACATTGCTAACATATCTGCTTCTACCATCCATCCTGGTAGTGCATTCCAGACACCTACCACTCTCTGTGTAAAAGCTTTCCATGGCGTCTCCCTTAAACTATTCCTCTCTCATCTTAAACCTATGCCCTTAGTATTTGACATTTGCACCCTGGAATAAAAGGCTGATTATCCACCCCATCCACACTTCTCATTATACCATATACTCCTATCAGGTCATCCTCAGCCTCTGATACTCTGGTGAAAACACTATGTGAAGTAGTGTCAGTCTCCTATTGAAAGGTCTTCCCCTCATGTCTCTGCACATAGCTTCCTCTCTGCCCTGTCATTGCTCCTCTTCCCTGCTGTGCTGCAGCCCAGGGGAATCTACAAGTACTCTATCAGTAATAGGCCTTCTTTTCAGAGATCTTCAAAACTGACTCAACGCCTTGCAAATGCACAGCACCACTCCCATCTGACTCAAAGAACTCGTGTGAAATCATCCAGCAACACATGACACCGTTTGAACGATAAATCAGCAACAGTAAAGAGACGAGAGAGTAGAGAGTAGAGAGGGTTCAGAAAAGCTTTACCACGATATTGTCAGGCATCAAGGGTTTGACTTATAAGGAGAGGTTGGATAAGCTGGGACTATTTTCACTGGAGAGTAGGAGGTTGAGGGGTAACATTACAGGAGTTAATAAAATCACAAGGGGTATAGACAAGGTGAATAGCAAAGGTCTTTTCCCTAAGGCTGAGGATTTCAAAGTTAAGGGGTATTTTTTAAAGTGAGAGGAGAAAGATTTAAAAAGGACATAAGGGACAATTTTTTTACACAGAGAGTGGTTTGCATGTGGAATGAACTTCCAGATGAAGTGGTTGATGCAGGTAGAGTTACAACATTTAAAAGAGGTTTGGGCAAGTACATGAATAAGAAATGCTTGGAGGGATGTGGGCCCAATGTGAGCAGGTGGGACTGGTCTTGTTCTGGATTATGGTCGGGATGGACTGGTTGGACCGAAGGTCTGTTTCTGTGCTGTATGCCTCTATGACAACACAAAGGAAAATTAAACTACCTCATCTGAGAGACCTATAGCAGGCAGGAGGAGGGTGGGGATGGTTTCATCCATACAATAAAGGTTGCTTCTTTAAAAGAGGTGTTTAACTGCATCAAAGACTTCAAAGTGGTAGGTCCGAGGCCAAATCAACATTAGGTGGTAATTAGTATGATGACCTATCTCACTCTGAATTCTCTGGTGCCTACACAGTGCTATCCCCCCCATCTTCTTCAGATGAGAACCAATATGAGTAGTGTCACCATTTGCAGGGACATGAATGCAGCCATTTTTATCTCCTCTGGGTTTGCTTAGCGCTGAAACTTGTGTTACAATACAGTCACTGCTATACTGGAGATGTAGTGGCATGAGACTTGTGCTTCTGTACATTCTCATAGGCCTTAGACAGATCTTTGTCAAGCCCAGAAGTGGAACTTTTATGTTACTCAACAGATCTTTTGAATAGATTGTAATCATGCAGTTAAAATAAACGCTGGCATACTACAGGAATCTATTAAGTCAAGCAAGTTTATACAAGACTCAGTAGTAACTTATCTGCAGCGCATTTTCCAGAAGTTATCCCCCACTGTCTGGATCATGTCAAGTGTACACAAAGGAATGTGTTCAAGTGTTTAGAATTTCTAATAAATTATAGTGCACCACTTTAATGATAATAAAATGAAGTCTCAAATTCAGTGAAACCACAGAACATGGCAGCAGATTTTAAAAGCCAACTCTTTACAATGAATAAATTTACATATCATATACAAATGGTTCTACATAATAAGCACAAGACTTTAACCGCTTTTTTTAACATGTATTATCCCTACAAAGCACATATGCTGTTTCCCTTATGGGGTGCCCCTTTACTCTGAAGTGTGTTGTTGTTAACTCCAAGCCAACTGTACAGAGTTGTCTTTGTTTATTTTAAGCAAGAAATGGTTTTGCTTGACTCTATCTTTGCAGAGTCTCATGGTGTTGAATGTGAGCCCAGCAGGCTCCCAGGGGACTCCTGAAGAACTCTATCCTGTTGTCTCTTCGACACATGATTGTTGACAAGCTCCTTTCACCTTCTTTATTTCCTACATGTAACAGGAAGGATATTAGTAAGCTGGAGAGGGTTCAGAAAAAATTGACTAAGATATTACCGGGAATGGAAGGCTTGGATATAAGGAGAGGCTGGATACACTGGGACGTTTTTGACTGGAGCGTAGGAGGTTGAGGGGTGACCTTATGGTGGTTTATAAAATCATAAGGGCTGTAGATAAGGTGAATGACAGGTGTCTTTTCCTTAGGGTGGGAGACTTCAAGATAAGGAGACATATTTTCAAGGTGAGAGGAGAAAGATTTTAAAAAGTCATGAAGGACAACTATTTTACAAAATGAGTGGTTTGTGTGTGGAATGAACTTCAAGAGGAAGCAATGGATGCAGGCACAGTTACAATGTTTGAAAGATATTTGGATAAGTCCATGAGTAAGAAATGTATGGAGGGATATGGGCCAAGCAGAGGTAGGTCAGACTAGTTTAGTTTGGGATTATGGTCAGCATGGACTGGTTGGACCGAAGGGTCTGTTTCCCTGCTGTATGACTCTATGAACTCTATTATAAGCATTTTGTTCCATTGCTTTGAGTGGTGGCAATCCTAATATACCTCGAATGTGTAATCCATTCATCATGATCAAGAGTCACTGGTCAGACATTGTCTGATTTGGAAGACACAGGTGGACCAGTAAACATGACAACATAAGAAATAAGCATGAATCGGCCATATCCTTCTTGACAGTAAGATTATGCTGTGAGGGGTGGTAATATTTAGGAGTTGTGAGACACTTGGAGCATGGGCAATGTTATTACCTTAGGTGACTTCAAACATAGAATCATTGGATCCCTACAGTGTGGAAGCAAGCCATTTAGCCCATTGAGCCCACACCAAACTTCCAAAGAGGGTCCCACCCAGACCCATTCCCCTACCCTATCCCTGTAACACTGCATTTCCCTCCTACTCCACCTATCCCTGGACACTGTGGGCAATTTAGTGTGGCCAATTCACCTAAAACGTATGTCTTTAGACTATTGTCTGGATAAACTATTTGAGCACTAAAGCTGTGGAGGATGAGTTTCTGGACTGAATTAGGAATGGCTTTCAAGAGCAGTAAGTTGAGGAACCAATAAGAGGACATCTATTTTTGACCTAGTATTGTGTAATGAGAAACAGCCAATTAACAACGAAAAGTGAGGTAGTTCATTCTGAAGCAAGGATGTGAAATTTGAATAAGGAAAGTTAAGAAACCATGAGGCACAAACTTGGCTGAGGTGGATGGGGAAAGTATGTTAAAAGGCATGACTGTATATAGATAATGGATAGTCTTTAAAGAACTATCACATGATTTACAGCAACTATACGTCTCCTGAAGTCTATCACAAAACTCACAAGATTGACACTTAGCTCAGTTTTGGACCAATTCAGCCCTAGGTTTCAGATAATTATGTTTAATAAGTCACATTTTAAGAACAGCAACAGATAATGATCCAGACCATTGAAGGAACATGGTCTGGTTTAATAATCATCATCAGGCAGAGAGTTCAATTTGGTTCGCATTGAGAATGCAAGCCAGGTTTTTGCTACAGGAATTTGACTGTACTTTGATGGAATTATGTAAGAGAAACCTGCTGCTACAAGCTGTAATCCATTACAAATCCAGGATTAATTTCACTGTGAACCAAAGGGGACTATAAGGACTGCACTGTTTCAAAACTTAATCTTGGGAAAAACAAGTGTAAGACTGAACTTACTAACCTTTGAAATGTGACTGTGTTGGAATGAGTATGTGAGTGAGTGGGTGTGATCATGAATGTGTTTGGATTTGCATAAAAAACATGAATTTTTCTTTTTAGAGCCTACAAAAAATCATTCATTTCTCTGCACTTATATCAGATCCTTGGTTTATCATAAATGATATGAATGTGAGGAATCTGTCCATATATAATGCTGCATGATTGATATGTCCACATGAGATACATCACAACACGCATGAATGATGCATCATGAGCGATAATGCCATAACGTCACAAATAATGTTTCATGTGTGGCGTACTCCTGCTACATCACACAAGAACACATCCATCATGAGTATGTTATTCTTGATACGTCATTTACTGTATACTAAACTACCTTCATTTTTATTTTTTCATGGGATGTGTGTGTCTACTACCAGCATATTGCCCATCACTCGTTGCCCTTCAGAACGTGGTGCTGAGCTGCCTTCTTGTACATCAATTTTGGTATAGGTAGATCCACAATGCTCTTAGAAAGGGAGTTCCAGGATTCTGACCCAGCGACACTAAAGGAACAATGATGTATTTCCAAGTCAGCATGGTAATAGCTTGAAGGGGAACTTGAATGTGATAGTGTTCAAATGTATCTGCTGCCATTGTCCTTCTAGATGGAAGTGGTCATGGGTTTGGAAGGTGCTCTCTAAGCAGATTTGTTGAATTTCAGCAGTGCATCTTGCAAATGGTACACTTTGCAGTTACTGAGCCTCAGTGGGGAAGCAGTGAATATTTGAGGATGTGATGTCAATAATGTGGGTTGCTTTGCCCCGAATGGTGTCAAGCTTCTTGAGTATTGTTAGAGCTGCACTCATCCAGGCAAGTGGGGAATATTCCATCACATTCCTGACTTGTGCCTTGTAAATGGTGGATAGACTTTGGGGAGTCAGGAGGTGAGTTACACACCACAGTACATCTAGCCTCTGACCTGCTCTTGTAGTCACTGTATTTATATGGCTAGTCCAGTTCAGTTCTGGTCAATGGTAATCCCTAGGATGTTGATAGTAGGAGATTCGGTGATAGCTATGCCATTGTACAGATTATATCTTATTGGCAGTGGCCATTGCCTGGTACTTATGTGGAACAAATTTTATCCATCACTTGTCAGCCCAAACCTGGATATTGTCCAGGTCTTGCTGCATTTGAACATGCACTGCTTCAGCGTCTGAGGAGTTGCGAATGATGCTGAACATTGTGCAATCATTGATGAACATCCCCACGTCTGACCTTATAATGGAGAGAAAGGGATTGATGAAGTATGGTTGGGCCTAAGATTCTACTCTGAAGAATTTCTGCAGCAATGCCCTGGAACTGAGATGGCTGACCTCCAACCATCTTCCTGTGTGCCAGGTATGAATCAGAGGTTTCTGCCTGTTTCCCATTGATTACAGTTTTGTTAGGGCTCCTTTATGCCCTAATTTGGTCAAATGTCAAAAGCAGGAGAAAGTGAGGACTGCAGATGCTGGAGATCAGAGCTGAAAATGTGTTGCTGGAAAAGCGCAGCAGGTCAGGCAGCATCCAAGGAGCAGGAGAATCGACGTCAAAAGCAGTCAGTCTCACCTCACCTCTGGAATTCAGTTCTTTTGTCCATGTTTGAGCAAAAGCTCTAATGAGGTCAAGAGCAGGGCAAGCCTGACGGAACCCAATCTGAGTGTCACTGAGCAGATTATTGCATGAGCAGGTGCTGTTTGGGAGCACTGTTGATGATACCCTCCAGAAACTTTCCTGAGGACGAAGAGTAGACTGATGGGGTAGTAATCGGCTGGTTGGATTTGCGGTGTGTTTTGTGTACAGGACATACCAAGGCAATCTTCCACATTGTCAGGTAGATGCCAGTGCTGTACCTGTACTGGAAGAGCATTGTCTGGGGTTTGGGGCACCAGTCTTCTGTACAATTGCCAGAATGTTGTCAGGGCCCATAGCCTTTGCAGTATCCAGTGTTTCCAGTCATTTCTTGATATCACGTGGAATCAAATTAGCATCATTGATACTGAGGGCCACTGGAGGAGGCCGAGATGGATCATCCACTTAACACTTCTGGCTGAAGGTTGTTGCAAATGCTTCAGTCTTGTATTCTGTGCTGAACCTGGCATGTATCCTGCTATTTTCATTGAGTTAAGTATGAGCCAGAATCTACACGAGCGGGAAAAATTTGGGGAAAACTCAGTGGAAAATAACAATTTTCTGCGTCACATTGAGGAGGCTAGTTCCTGGGTGTAATTCTGGCACCCGATACAAGCTTAGAGGTGAATTGCCAGTGACTTAATGAGTGGCTGATACTAAAGCAAATGATACTTAAATTGAAGATGCTAATCAGGACTCTGGTGCCAAATTCTACAAAGACGAGGAGAACTATATCATGCCATATTTTTCCAATGTCTCCCATGGACTAGCCATCCGGTGAACATTTTTGCTTTATTTCCGTAGCTTTTTATGGAGGAGCAGGAGTGTTCATCCTGGCTGTCCAGAAACTGGTCTGGGGAAGGGGGGAGGAAATGTCAGCCTAGACATGTTTCCCCACTCTTGTTTCGCACCCCTACACCCTGCCACCCGTCCCCCCCAAACAAACCAATGTTTGTATGAGACAGCTTCATGACTGATGGGTAAGACGTCTCCAGACCTTTGACATGATGGAAGTCTTTGACTCAGTTGTCTACACTCTTACTTCTGAGTTGAAAGCTTGTTGCTTTAAGATACCCCGCCCCTCCCGGCCTTGAGCATACAGTGCTGGCTAACACAGCATTGCCACACTGAAGGAATGCTGTACTATTCAAGGTGCTGTCTCTTTGTATAAAGCTGGAATCCAGTCTGCTCTTTCAGGTGAATGACCAGGCCAATATTTATCCCTCAATCCCAAGCCGATGAACCAGTCATAGTATCATTGTGGGAATTAGCTTGTAGTTTAATGGGCTGTGGTGCTTTCACATTACAACATTTCAAAGTGAATTCATTTGTCGAACTGAGGCAGCTTGAGGTCTGTAAGGCATTGCACATATGAAAATTCTTCTTTTGCTTTAAGTTAGGCTTGAGTCCCATTTTGAGTGGAACTTATGTCTCCAATGTCAACTATCTCCTGCGTTATTCAGCTCACAACAGCATCCAACCCAAAATCAATTTCTTGCCCTAGCATTTCAGACAGATGCATTCAAGATTAACTGGTAGCAATTCTGCACTGTTCACTGTGACTTATGGTGGGAGCAATAAATTCAAAGTCTTGGAGGAAAAATCCCACAATTACCCAAAGACAATTGAGCTTTACTTCAGCAAATATTTATTAAAACGTCCCATCTCCACTGTAGGTGGTTCTATCACCCAGTAACTCCATTCTGGGAAGTTCTTGGCAATTAAATATCTGAAGCTAATTGTCAAATTGAATCCTGCTCAACGTTTTGGTCAAGGGTATGGAATATTCCAAAACAGAGTAGCTTTTGAGGCCCTGCACTGTAGTTAAAAGTGAATCTGTTCCAATACCATTAGCATCAGTCAATGTACTTATTCTACCCACTTGGAGCGACAGTGTTAAGTTGACTTGGCCATTGAAATGATTGGGATGATCTTGTTGCAATTTTGTGAGGTGCCCATAAGACTACTGATAGTCTAAAAATGTAAACAGTGTGACTCGAGGACCTGAATGTTTGAGAAGACTATAAATGGAAGCATTAAACTCTAAGGACTTAAAGCTCTAAGGAAAATGATACCTGTTCCTTCACTTCCTTCAGTCACTGCAGCAGCCCCCTAGCTAACGAAGGGAATCACATCGTGCAATAAAAGAGAGCTAGGAGCCCTTGGATGTCTACAGCCAATGACAAACTAGCTCTGGGTTTCCAGGCACATCATAAATGATATGTCCATGGGTGACATGTACACAAAGGATGCACGCTATGTGATGCACCATGAATGATCCATTCATGAATGATGTATCATTAATGTTTTGTCCATGACTCATGTGCTATGAGTCATGTTCCCATGAAGAGTGTAACTTCAATCCACTCCACAAGCTCGATACCATCAGGGACAAAGCAGATCATTGCTTCTTAACCTTTCACATATAGACAAAGTGGTTAAAAAAGCATTTAGTATGCTTGCCTTCATAGCGCAGATCTTTGCGTTTTGGAGTTGGGACGTCCTGTTAAGGTTGTACAGGACGTTGGTGAGGCCTCTTCTGGAGTACTGTTTCCAGTTCTGGTTGCCCTGTTATAGGAAAGACATTATCAAGGTAGAGAGGGTTCAGAAGAGATTTACCAGGATGTTGCCAGGAATGGAAGATTTGAGTAATTGAGAAAGGCTGGTTAAGCTGAGTGTAGGAGGTTTAGAGATGACCTGATTGAAGTTTATAATACCATGAGGGGCATAGATTGGGTCAATGGTAGGTGTCTTTTCCCAAGGTTGGGGGATTTCAAGACGAGAGAATGTTTTTTAAGGTGAGAGGAGAGAGATTTGAAAGAGACATGGGGGCAATTGTTTTACACAAAGGATGTTTCGCATGTGGAATGAACATTCTGAGGAAGTGATGGATGCAGGAACAGTCACAGTGTTTAAAAGGCATTTAGAAAATAAATAAATAAATAGGAAAGGCTTGGAGCAATATGGACCTGGAGGAGGCAGGTGGGACTAGTTTAGTTTGAGATTATGTTCAGCATGGACTAGTTGGACCTAGGTGTTTATTTCCATGCTCTATGACTCTATGACTTTCCTTGCCTCTACCAGAGGTGCTTAGTCACAATTTCAAAATACACTGCAAGCAACTCCCCTAGGCATCTCCAATAGCATTTTCCCAAACTAGGACCTTTAACATCTAAAAGAATAAAAGGAACATCATCACCTGCAACTTCCCCTCCAAATCATTTAACATGTTGTCTTAGAAATATATTACTGTGCATTCACTGTCACATATCAAAACTCTGAATCCCTCAGTAACAATACTTTGGGTTTACCTATGCCACATGAACTACAGCAGTTCAAAAGGTGGCTCAGTCACACCCTTCCAAGGATAATTGAGGGTAGCCAACATATGCTGGCATTGCCAATGACACCGATATCCCAAATTAATGAATTAAATAAGAACTGTTCATGATGCGTCATGTTTGGGCACATCCTGTCGCCATCTCAAGCGTTGATTCCCTTCACTATAGACACACAGTGGCAACAGTATGTACCATCTACCGAATACTGTGCAGCAATTCTCCATGGTTCCTTGCACTGAATCTTCCAAATCATCAGCAAATAGAATTTGTGCATCGTAAAATGATGGAAGAGTTTTGGGATTCAGGAGCTGAGTTATTCACAGTAGAGTATCTAGTTTCTGACCTACATTTGTAGGCACATTATTTATGTGTTGGCTCAGATTTCCATTCAATGTTCACCCCAGAACATTGATGGTAGAAAACACAGCAATGGCAACGCTCATGAATGTCAAGGGAAGGTGATTAATTTTTTTTGTTGAAGAAACGTTATTAAGTGGCAATGTGAATTCCTCTTGCAACAAATCAATTCAAGTATAAATGTTATCCAGATTTTGCAGTTTGTTGCTGGGGTTTCTCTAGCATCTGAGAAGTTACTGGACATTGTGCAATCATCAGCAAACATACCATCATCTGACATGTTTAAAGAACACTTGTCTGGGGAACTCCCTCAGCAATGTCTTGAGGCCTAGATGATTGGCCACCAACAATCACAAACATCTTCCATTGTGCTGGGTATCATTCCAGTCAGTGAAGAATTTTCCCTAATTCTCATCAGTCTACTCTCAATCATCAGTAAAATGATGGACGGTGTCATCAACAGTGTTATCAGACAGATACTACTCAGCAATAACCTCCTCACTGTTGGCAGTTTGGGTTTTCCCAGGGTCATACCACTCCTGACCTCATCACAACCTTGTTTCAAACAGAAAAAAGAGCTGACTACCAGAGGTGTGGTAAAGTGGGCAGCTGTTGACAGCCTGGCAGCATTTTACTGAGTGTGACATCAGGAAATCTAACAAAACTGGAATCAATGGGAATTGAGAGTGAGTCACTGCTAGTTAGAGTCATACCTAACACATAGGAAGATGGTTGTGGATGTTTGAGGTCAGTCATCTCAGATCCAGAACATCTCTGCAGAAGTTGCTCAGGGGAGTGATCTAGGCCCAACCCTCTTCAGGTTCATCATAGATCTTCCCTTCATCAGAGGTCAGAACTGGGAACATTATCTAATAACTGCACAATGGTCAGCACCATTCACAGTTCCTCAGATACTGAAGCAGTCCATGTTCAAATGCAGCAAGATCTGGATAGTATCTAAGCTTTGGCTGACAGGTGGCAAGTGACATTCACTTCACACAAGTACCAGGCAATGGCCATCTCCAACAAGAGAAAATGTTGGATGGGATGGACATGGAGACTCAGCTCCATGGAGAAAAGACAAAACATGTGGTCCATGCTCAGTTAGTAGGTCTTAGAGTCACAGAGTTATACAGCACAGAAACAGACTCTTTGGTCTAACTTGTCCATGCTGACCAGATGTGTTAAATTCATTTAGTTCCATTTGGCCCATACCTCTCCAAACTCTTCATTTTCATATACACATCCAGATACCTTTTAAATGCTGCAACAGTACCAGCCTCTACTACTTCCTCTGGCAGCTTATTCCATACACACACAACCCTCTGCATGAAAAAGTTACTCCTTGGGTCCCTTTCAAATCTTTCTCCTCTTACCTAAAACTTTTGATCTCTAGTTTTGGACTACCCTACCTTGGGAAAAAGATGCTGGCTATTCGTCCTATCCATGCCCCTCATGATTTTATAAACGTCAGCCTCCGATGCTCCAGGGAAAATAGCCTCAGCCTATTCAGCCTCTCCCTATAGCTCAAACTTTCCATCCCGGCAACATCTTTGCAAATCATTTTCTGCACCCTTTCAAGTTTAACAATGTCTTTCCTCTTTTGGAATGTCAAAGCACCAGTTTCTTGATATTTACTCCTAGTGGTTGCCGTGTTCCCGTTTGGAAGATGAGGGACTGTTCTTCCAGCTGGCACTAAGCCTCACTGGACACTGCAGCATGCCTAAGACAGAAATGTTGGCCAGGAAACATGGTGGCATGTTGAAGTGTCAGGCAACTGGAACCTCGGGATCATTTTTATGGGCAGAACGTAGGTGTTCTGCACATCGGCCAGCCAGTCTGCATTTCATCTCCCCTGTGTGGAGAGGTCTGTGATCCATTAATTATTGTCTAACAAGATAGTCGTTAACAAAGCCAGTACTTCAAAGATGTCTGAACCATTAATGTCAGGAAGTCTTGTTTGCGGGAAGTAACTTTGAAGTAAACAGCTACAACTGTTTAAATGAACAGATTATCTTCAAAGGATTTGACAATGGTGACATCATAAGGTCTTATCTATGATATTTGCACTATGCAGAAATTCATTCAAACAATATTTCAGGCACCTCCCAATTGGCTGTGCATCCTCTGCAAAGCCATCTTTTACAAGCAGATTTAGGGGAAAGCTTTTTAATTTTTAATCCTCTTTATTCACCTTCTGCCTTTGCCATCCACAGAACATTTCTTCCCCATGACTGTAGATGGCTTCTACTTTCCTTAGGTTGGATACACATGCAATAGGCCTGTATTGAACGATACACGTAGAGATGTCAGCCCTAGAGCTGTGATAGTCCATGTGTTTGTGATAAAAGCATGTGATATGGAAAAAGATAAATTATGAAATGAAAAGTGATTCAGTGTTGTCAAAGAGCTATACTTGATGAAAACCAGTGAAGCATTACTTGTAATATTTGCAAGGGGCACTTTCTGAAGCTATCCTTTGTGGTTGTGTCCTTCTCTCATGTAAACCTTTGGTGAGAAACTATTAGACATGTAGGTCATGATGAAAGCTCTGTGACCTGATGGTGTGTGAGTAACTGGGTCTTGAAGCTGTTTTTTAGGTTTGAAGTGTGAATCCTGACCGACTTGTGAGGAATGGGTACCAGTGTCAGTGGCGGTTGTCAGTATTGCTACATTAGAAGCTGCAATGAAGTAACAGACATTGCAGGAAAGAACATTTCCCTTTGATGGAGGGATCAATGATCAAGGGCAAAGACGTAAGGTAAGGGGCAGGATATTTAGAGGGAATGCAAGAATATTCCCTTCACTCAGAGGCTAGGGGAATCTGGAACTTACTGCCTGTCAGGGTGGTAGAGGCAGAGACACTCAGAACATTGAATTTACCAGAATGTTCCCGGACATGGACATTCGAGTTTTGAAAAAAGTTGCTTAGGCTGGGATTTTTTTTCACTGGAGTGTAGGAAGTTGAGAGGTGACCTTATACAGGTTTATAAAATCATGAGGGGTACAGATAGGGTTCATGGTAGGTGTCTTTTCCCAAAGATGGGAGATTTCAAGACTAGAGGGCATATTTTTAAGGTGGGAGGAGGGAGATTTAAAAAAGACAAGAAGGGTAAAGTTTTGACTGAAGGTGGTTTGCGAGTTGAATGCACTTCCAGAGGAAGTGATGGATTCAGACATAGTTACAAGCTTTAAAAGACATTTAGGTAAGTACATGAATAAGAAATGGTCAGAGGGATATGGACCAGGAACAGGCAGATGGGACTATTTAGCATGGCATTGTGTTCAGCATGGACTGGTTGGACCAAAGGGTCTGTTTCTGTGCTGTATGACTCTAAGACTCTATAAGTATTTCAACGTGCACTTGTGATGCCAAGACATACAAGGCTATGGGCCAAGTGCTAGAGAATGGTTAGGTGATTGGATTTGATGTGCCGAAGGGTTTTTTTTCTATACTGTAGACTTCTACAACTCTATCATTGCACATGAGGCATTTGATGTCAATACCAAGCACCCAACCTCCTGTGTGACAGTCCTCTGCAGTGGCACCTTTATAAAATAAATTGGTACTCCCAGATACTTGATGCGTTGAAGTGACAGTGGTATATTCCTTGTAGAGTGCAGTGGATCATTTATCCTCTTGCAGCACTGGGGCTGTAGGCCTGGAATTGTACAGAGGCCAGACTAGATAAGGATAGCAGATTTCCTCTTCATGTGGATGCACTGGTTCCAAAGGCCCAACAATGTCTCTTCTTCCTTCGGCAGCTGAGAAAATTTGCCATAACAGCAAATATCCTTGCTAACTTTTAAAGGTGCGCCATTAAGAGCATTCTGTCTGGATATAACACTACCTGGTATGGCAACTGTATAATTCAAGATCGGAGGCGGTTACAGAGAGTGGAAACAATCACAAAGGCCAACCTCCCATCTAGAGAATCCATGTACCAGGCCCGCTGTCAAGGAAAGGCCGCCAGCATTCTCAAAGATCCATCCCACACTGGCAATGTTTTTCTACAACCTCTACCATTGGGGAGAAGGTACAGAAGTCTGAACACACCCACCAGCCGGTTTCAAAACAGTTTCTAACCTACTGTTATTAGAATACTGAATGGACTCACAAACTCTTAGCATTCGCCTGTACCTGTGTTTTTGTTCTTGCCGCTGTTTATCCATTATTTGCTCATCTATGCCATTTAACTATGTGATCTGCCTATATTGCTCTCAAGACAAAGCTTTTCACTGTGCCTTGGCACATGTGACAATAAATTCAATTCAATTCAATTCCTTCATTACCCAACCAGGTGAGTTTTTACAATTGTCAGTGGTAGTTTGTGATCACCATTACAGACAGCTCACTTTCAATTCCAGAGTAATTAACTTAATTTAAATTCCACCAGGTACCACTTGAACCTGTGCCTAGAATACTAACACGGGCAACAAAATTGCTAGTCTCACAATTTTGCCATTTCACCACTACCTCCCCACTTTTGAGGATATAACTAGAGGAAGCATAACTTGAAGCCACTGGATATAGTGAATTGGATTTTCAAAAACCATTTGATGAGAGATTATCATACAAAATTAGTCCTGTTGCAATGGAGTTAACAAAGTAGCATCAATTGAAGATTGATTAAAGGACAGAAAGCAAAGAGAAGAAATAGATAGGACATTTTTAAGTTGGAGGGCTGTAACCAGTGGAGTGCCACAAAGATATGTACTTAGACTTCAGCTATTTACAACATAAATTCATGAGAGGATTGAGCATAACAGGTTTGGTGATTACAAAGTTAAGTGAGAAAGTTAACAGTGAGGAGGATGCAAAGAAGTTGCAGAGGAATATAAATACACTGCAATATTGGAGAAAGAACATGTTTCAGAGGGTTCAAAGACCGAATCGTTATAGCAAAAGCGAAAGAACAAAAAAGTAAAATTGCATTGGTAGGAGTAAGTTTAATGCCACCAGCTAATGGGAAGGATGTGGATAAACAAATCTGGAAGGACCTTGGCGAACAATGCCAACATTATAGTGACACTATAATGGGGGATCTCATTACCCAAAATAGCTTGGGATACTGGAAATATAAGGGACAGTGAGGGACAAGTGTTCCTAGTTCATATTCAGGACAGTTTCCTACATCAATATGTGTTCAGTCCAACAAGGAAGGAGACAATGAAGGACCTGTAGAGGTCTACAGTGAAAGGCTTATGCCCAATTCTCCTGCTCCTCGATGCTGCCTGACCAGCTGTCCTTTTCCAGCACCACACTCTCGACTCTGATCTCCAGCATCTGCAGTCTTCACTTTCCCCTAGTACCAGGGATGGGTGTAGAGCTAGGGAGATGGTGTCGGCTGTGGTCTTGGTTCACCAGTAGGCAAATTACAGGGGATCATGGCAGGCTGGGTGGCTCGAATTGATGTGGTCCATGACTAACCTCTCAAAGCACTCAATGATTATGGAAGTCAGAGCCACTGTGCAGTAGTCATTGAGACAAGTTCCAAGTGTTTTCTTTGTTACTAGGATGATGTTGGTGTTCTTGAAGCAGGTGGTGACAAGGAAGCAAGGAAAGCTTGAAGACGTCAGTGAATACTTCCAACAGCTGGTCCACACAGGATCTAAGTGTACAGCCAATGACTCCACCTGGGCCTGTCGCTTTCCTTGGGTTGACTCTCAGGAAGGTCGATCTGACAGCTGCAGCGGTGACAGAGGGAACAGGTGCATCCAGGGCTTAAGGGGCAGGTGGCACTGCACCACTGGCATTCTGTTCGAACCAAGCATAAAAAGCACTGAGCATATCGGTGAGGATGTGTCTTTGCCTGCTATTTTGTTCTGCTTCATGTTGCATCCTGCTTTATTGTGTAAGTCTTGCCACAGAAGGCGGGTGTCTGTATGGTTAGTTTAAGCCTCTAACTTGAACCAGTTCTGCTCCTTGGCATCGCTAAGAGCTATGTAGAGGTCATTTCTGGATTTATGTATAGGTCTGTGCTATCTGACCTGAATGCAGCATACCTGGTCATCAGTAGGCAGTGGATTTCCAGGTTCATCCAAGGTTTCAGGTTGGGAACACATGGATTGACTTCTTTGGCACATAGAACTCTACACGTTTGCTTATAAAGTCAGTGACATTGGTGGCATTCTTGTCTAGGTTGTCTGCTGAATTTTATGGTCCAATCTACTGATTCCAAGCAGTCCTGGAGAAGGTCTTCCACTGCCTCAGACTAGCACATTGTACTACTTTCAGTGGAGGATCCTCTCATTTCAATTTCTGATTATTAGCTGGGAGGAGGAACACAGCATTGTCATCTGATTTTCCAAAGTGCAGATGAGGTATGGAAACTCCGAGACCTAGGTATCAGCTCTGCCCTCTGCAAATGGATCCTCAGCTTCCTGAGCCACAGACTGCAATCAGTGAAGATAGACAACAGCACCTCCTCCACAATAACCCCCAACACCGGCGCTCCACAAGGATGCATTCTCAATGATTGTGTAGCCAAATTCCATATGAACACCATCTATAAGTTTGCTGATGTTACCACCATAGTAGGCCAGATATCAAACAATGATGAGTCAAAATACAGGAAGGAGACAGACTGCTTGGAGTTGTAATGCAACAATAACAGTCTCTCTCTCTCTCTCCATGTTGGCAAAACAAAATAACTTATCGTTGACTTCAGGAAGAAAGGAATATGCCCCTGTCTACACAAACGGAGTGGAGGTGGAGAGGGTCGAGATCATCAAGTTCCTAGGAGTGACAATAACCAATAATCTGTCCCGTACCTCCTACATAGATGCGACAGTCAAAAAGGCACAATAACGCCTCTTCTTCCTGGTGGCTTAGGAAATTCAGCATGTCCATAAAGACCCTCACCAACCTTTATAGATGTACCAGAGAAAGCATTCTATCTGGGCACATAATGGCCTGGTGCGGCAATTGCTCTGCCCAGGACCATAAGAAACTACAGAAAGTGATGTGCGCACCTGACCATCATGGAAGCCAACCTCCCATCCATGGACTCTGTTTACACTATTTGTTGCCATGGAAAGGCTGCCAGCATCATCAAAGACCCCTCCCACCCTGGTAATACTCTCTTCCAAGCTCTTCTGTCAGGCTGAAGATACAGAAGCTTGAAAACATGTGCCAACAGGTTCAAGAACAGCTTCTTCCCCACTGTTATTAGACTACTAAATGGGCCTCACTAATTTCAAATCTAATGTTGATCTTGTTTTGTGTACCTCCTGTGCAGCCATAATCTCATATGTGCCTGACTGTGTCTAAGCATCCTATGACCTGTGTGTCCTTATTTGTAAATCTGCCTGGACTGCAGACAAAACAAAACTTCACTGTACTTAGGTACGTATGACAATAATAAATCAAATCAAGTTAAACCAAGGAGACCACATCCTAGATTTCAGGATAGTGGTGGAGAATGGTATGCATCAATCAAAAGTAAGAAAATCAGTTGGTGGAGAGCTGGGCAGCATTGAGTAGAAAAAGACGTTGGTGGGGAAAATTGTAACAGAATAATGGGCTACTTTCAAAAAGGAGATGGTTCAAGTACAGTCATGGTAACTTTCCACAAATGGGAAAGGTAGGACAAACAAATCCAGAGCTCCTTGGATGACAAAGGATGCATTAATTAACTTGTAAATACAATTTTGGTGGTGTTTCATTGATAAAAACTCCCTAACTTATCAGTTAAAAGTCACAGCTTAAAACAACCGTTGCAGGAAAGATAGGTTGATTTGCCTCAGGTTTACAGTGATTTTTGAGAGGCCATTTCTGAGAGAGGATAATTAAAATGAGAACCATCCATTAATACTTGACTGGCACCTCCAGATAATTTGGGGGGGGGAGGGGTTTGGGGGTGCAGCGTAGTGACAGCCAATGTCAGTTCTGGAGTGCTCAGTTGACCATAAAATAAAGCATCAGAGTTTTTGACCCTGCAAAGTGCCAATGGCGGGCTAGAATTTTGTCTGCCATACCCAAATGATACGCCCTTATGAGTTACCGTGGAATGTGCTTGCATCTAAATAGCAGATGATTGCACCCAAACTCTTGACACAAGCCATGGCAGATATGATGCCACCCAACATGACCAGTGCCATTGATTAATCATGAAATGGAAAATCCTGGCCTTTGTTCCAAATCAGAGCAAATCAATGAAACATTCTTTTATCAATCATCATTCTTCAACTTCATCTGCTAATTAGCAGCAACCTGTAATTTCGGTTACCACCCATCTTCCAGTGGAAGAAAGATGTCCTCCATGTATTTTCTGTATTTCAAAACATCTTATGAGTTTAAACATATATCAAGTCTCTACTAAGCCCACTCTGCTCTCAGGAGAAAAACCCAGATTCTTCAGTCACTGCATATAAAAGAAATCCCTCACTTCTAGAACAGTTCCAGTAAATCAGCTCTGCTCTCTCTCTCTCTCCAAGGGCTTGACATCCTTCCTCAATTATGGTGCCCAGAAATGAACTCAGTATTCCAGCTGTGGCCTAACCAGTGAATTGTACACTTTTAGCATAATTGCTTTACTTCTGTATTCCATAAACAAACTCTTTTGGCATTCTCCTTTTTTTAATAATTTGCTATGAAGGTCAATGTCGGCTCAAAGCCATGAATGTGAGTACAATCAACAGTTGAGATGTGAATGTTTTGACAGGAGATCAACAGCTGGGCTTAAGTCTTGTCAGTATTGAGCAATGAAAACATTCTGCCTCATGTTAAAACACGATGCTAGGCAGAATCTGGTGTGTTGAGATGGAGGTAACCAAGAAAAATTCTCAATTCTAAATGCAATGGAATCCTTAAACAACTATACGCAATAATGATAGAGTTTGAGGCAAATATGAAGGATAATCACCACCACACCCCCAACCCTTCTCTTGGGTGGGTGAAAGAACTTCAACAGATCCCATGGAGAGGAAAGACCAGACTAATTGTACGCTATGTTCTCTCAAGAATGTAAGCCTCAGTTTTGATGCACATAAGCACTTTGAGCACCTATTTTATGAGCTTTACTGGATATCCAACATGCTGTATCAGTTCTCAGTAATAGAGAAGGAAAACTCTAATTAGCAGTAGCAAGTAGGGCATCCTTTATTGTGAACTGCATGCAGGACATCCTTATCATGTTCCACCTTTCCAAATAAACCTGTTGGACTATAAGCTGGTGTTATATGATTTTTAACTTTGTCCACCCCAGTGCAACATTGGCACCTCCTCACCATGGTTATCATATTTTGACCATCTTAGTGAGACTTATCTACTTTGGAACTTTGCAGCTAAGCCTTGGAAAACTGCCAGGGCATTAATCTTTTATTTCTTCCATGAAATGTGAGTAAAACGGACAAGAGCAGTATTGTTGCCCAGCACTAATTGTCCTTGAGAAGATGGTGCTGAGCTGTTTCCTTGAGCTGTTGTGGTCTATCTCGTGTCGTATACCACAATGATATTAGGAAAGGAATTCCAGGTGTTTAATTCAGTAACAGTGAAGGATAAGCAATATGGTCAACATGTTTTGTGGATCCCACTGCCGGGGATATATTTCCCTCCTCAGCCCTATCTGCGTTCTAGAGAGACCATTCCCTCCACAACTCTCTTGTTAGGTCCATGCACCCTTCACTCCTAGCACCTTCCCTTACAGCTGCAAGAGGTGTAAAACCTGCACCCACACCTCCCCCCTCACCTCCATCCACATCTGAAAGAATCCTTCCACATCTGACAGAGATTTACCACTACTTCCACACACATCATCTACTGTATCCGTTGTTCTCGATGTGGTTTCCTCTACATTGGAGAGACAGGATGCCAACTTGCGGAATGTTTCAGGGAACATCTCTAGGGCACATGCACTAAATAACCCCGCCACCCTGTGACTGAACACTTTAACTGCCCCTCCCACTCCTCCAAGGACATGCAAGTCCTGGGCCTCCTCCACTGCCAAACTCTAGCCACCCACTGCCTGGAGGAAGAACACCTCATCACCTGCTTTGGGACCTTCCAACCACACAGGATCAATGGGGATTTCACCAGTTTTCCCTCCCCCCACCTTACCCCAGTTCCAAACTTCCAGCTCAGCACCGCCCTCATGACCTGTCCTACCTGTCCATCCTCCTTCCCACCTATCCACTCCACCCTCCACTCCACCCTCCACTCCACCCTCCTCTCCAACCTTCACTCCCACCTTCATCTACCTATCACATTCCCAACTACCTTCCCCCATCCCCACACCCTCCCTCCCATTTATCTCTCAGCAACCTTGGACCACCCCCTCATTCCTGATGAAGGATTTATGCTCGAAACGTTAACCCTCCTGCTCCTCGGATGCTGCCTGACCAGCTGTGCTTTTCCAGCACCACACTCTTCAGCAGAGGTCTAACAAGTGTCATGTATAAGTTCTGTTATTAGACTTCTGAACGGACCTCTCAAATTTTAAATTTAATGCTGATCTCACTCTTTGTGCACCCCCTCTGCAGCCTTAACATTCTATTCTCAGCTCTGTTCCCTTACCTTATTTCCCTTTGTATGATGTGACCTGCCCGTACTGCACACAAAACAAAACTTTCCATTATACCATATGACGATGATAAATCGAATCAAAAAAGTTCAACATCACCTCCCTGCTTTTGTCCATATTCTTTGTCCATATTAATAGAGCCAAAGATACTGGATGCTCTATTGACTATACCCAGGTCCCTCTGATCTTGCAAGAATTCGAATTGCACCCTTTACTTTGTATTGTCTTTAAACATTCTTCTGACCCAAAGTGTATCACCTCACGCTTCTCTGCACTGAATCTCACCCGACATCTAACCCTCCACTCCACCAACTTGTCTGTGTCCTACTCGAGTTCTATATCACACTCCTCACAGTTTACAATTCTTCACAGTTTTGTGGTCATCTGCAAACTTTGAAATTGTCTGCTGAACACAGGATTCAAATCATTATTATGTCTGAGGAAAACCAAATGCCCCAGTACTGGGAGAGTTTCTACAAACTGTTGTATGTCTCTGTATCAGACAACTTCTGGAAATCCATGTTAACAACATCAAAAATGAATTCAAGGCTTTCTGTTACCTTTTCATAAAACCTCAGCAAATTAGTCAAGCAACAAATTTCCCTTTTTGAAATCTGTGCTGACACTTCTGATCAACCCATTTTTCCAGTGATTATTAATTCAATCCTGAATAATTGTTTCTCAAAGCTTTCCCAACACCAAAGTTTAATTAACTGGTCTACCAATGATGGAATAACCCTTACAATCTTTGTTGAACAAGGCCATAGTATTTGCAATTCTCCAGTCTTCTGGCAATTCCCCCTAGTCTAGGGAAAACTGAAAGATTATGGCCAGTGTCCCTGCAATTTCTGCCATCACTTCCTTCAAAAATCTTGGGTGCATTTTATCTGATTCCAGTAGTTAGTTAACTTGAAGTACAAACAACCCTTGCAAGACTTCTTCCTTATTAATTTTGATCCCTTCCAGTTTCCTCTCTCTCACCATGGCCTGGACAGCATCCTTTTCTCTCTGGATTGGCGCATTTCATTATCCCACACTGACCTGAACCTAACAATACAATGACCACTATCTCTCCCAACTACAATCTCAGAACACTTGCTCCTTGCTGTGCTTTACCAGCATCCCAGTCTATAGTTGTGTAACTGAAATACCCCATTATAACAATACTATAATGTTGACATTTCTCTAGTTTTCCCACAGATTTGTTCTTCTGTGTCCTTTTTACGAGTTGGTAGTCTATAGACTACAGTAAGCAATGCAATTGCACCCTTTATATTCTGAACATCTAGCCAAACTGACACAACTCTTGAAATGTTAAAGACATCTCCCTTCTTCAGTAGTGAAATGCTTACTTTAACTAATACTTTTAACCTTCCTCCTTTCCTTTTCTTTGGTATGATTCTTGAACAGCTTATACCAAGGAATATTTAATAGTGACTTTTTTTTTCTTGAGCCAGATCTCCTTCACAGTTACAATCTGGCTGCTCCAGTTAAATTTCTGGTCAACGGTAACTTTCAAGGTGTGATAATCAGGCATTCAACTTTGGTAACATTAAGAACTAGTGGTGTGCCACAAAGATCAGTGCTGGGCCGACTATTTTTCATCAATTATATAAATAATTTAGACGTGAATATAGGAGGCATGGTTACTTAGTTTGTAGATGACACTAAAATAGGTGGTGTACTGGTCAGTGAAGAAGATTAACTCAGAGTACAACGTGATCTTGATCTGATGGGTAAATGGGCCAAGGAGTGGCAGATGGAGTTAAATTAGATAAACGAGAAATATCGCATTTTAGTAAGGGCAAGTCTTATACAGTTCTGGGTATCGCTGCCGAACTAAGAGACCTAGGAGTGCATTGTTTGTTGAAAGTGCAGCTGCAGGTAGACAGGGCGGTGAAGAAGACATTTGGCACAATTGCATTCATTGATCAGAACATTGAGGGTAGGAATTGGGACATCATGTTGCAGCTATACAGGATATTGGTGAGATCACTTTTAGAATACTGCATACAATTCTGGTCTCCCTGCTATTGGAAATATGTTGTTAAACATGAGAGAGTGCAACAAAGATTTACAAGGATGTTACTGGGGTTGGAGGGATTGAGCTATAGAGAGAGGCTGAATAGGCTAGGATTGATTTTTCTTGGGGCGTTAGTGGCTGAGGAGAAATCATATAGAGGTTTATAAAATCATGAGACACATGGATAGGATGAATAGCCAAGGTCTTTTCCTATGGTAGGGGAGTCCAAAGTTAAGTTTAAGATGGTGGGGAAAGATTTAAAAAGGACCTGAGGGGTAGCTTTTTCACACAGAGGGTATGGAATGAGCTGCCAGAGGAAGTGGTAGAGGCTGGTACAATTACCTAATTTAAAAGGCATCTGGGTGGGTATATTATTAGGAAGGGTTTAGTGGGATATGGGCGAAATGCTGGCAAATGGGACTAGGTCAGATTGGAATGTCTGGTTAGCCAAAAGCTCTGTTTCTGTGCTGTACCTCTCTATGACACTATAACCAACTCCTAGACCAACTCACTTCCACCAGCTCTCGCAAATCTGTTCTGCTGGACTGGACATTCCCAGAGACAAGTGATGGTGGCTTCAACCTTAAACTTTCAAACTCAGCAATAAGGCATGATTCTAAGACATATGTTGGCTGTTGCTTGATTAATCAATAACCTACAAATTAGTGCATAGCTCTCAATTTTGTCACAAGCCCCCAAATGTAAGTAGAGCTTTGCAGCATTGCCAGTGCTTGGTTACCACTGTCATTACAAATGCCTAAGTCAATATTTTGAGGTCCATTTAGTTTTTTTTAAATCTTTCTACAATGGGGGTTTGATACAACTGAGTGACTTGTTGGGTCATTGCAGAGGGGTGTAAATGATCAACTGCATCAATAGAGTCTAGAGTCACATGTAGACCATACCAACAAAGGACAATAGATATTCTTCCCTAAAAGTCATTAGTGAAGCTGGTGGATTTTTACAGCCAATTTACAACTGCATGATCACTATGATTGCAATTAGCTTTTAATTTGAGATTTAGATTCATGGAGTCATAGAGTCATACAGCACAAAATCAGATCATTTGGTCCAACTCATTCATGCTGATCAGATATCCTAACCTGACCTCGTCCCATTTGCCAGCTTTTGGTCCATATCCCTTTAAACCCTTTCTACTCATATACCCATCCAGGTGCCTTTTAAATGTTGTAACTGTACCAGCTTCCACCACCTCCTCTGGTAGTTCATTCCATACACACACCATTCTCTGCATGAAAAAAAGTTGCCCCTCAGGTCCCATTTAAATCTTTCCCCTCTCACCTTAAACCTATGCCCTCCAGTTTTGAACTCCTCGCCACTGGGAAAAAAAACCTTTGCTGTTCACCCTGTCCATGCCCCTCATGATTTTATAAACCTCTATAAGTTCACCCCTCAGCCTCTGATGGTCCAGGGAAAACATGTCCCAGCCTGTTCAGCCTCTCCCAAAGGTCAAACCCTGAAATCTCAACAACATTCTTGTAAATCTTTCTGTACCTTTTCAAGTTTAACAATATCTTTTCTGTAGCAGGGAGACTAGAATTGAATGCAGTATTCTAAAACTGGTCTCACTCATGTCCTATAAAGCCACAACATGACATCCTAACTCCTATACTCAATGCACTGACCAATGAAGGTAAGTGTGCCAAATGCCTTCTTCACCACCCTGATGCTTGGAACATCAATTCTCCTGCTCCTCAGATGCTGCCTGGCCAGCTGTGCCTTTCTAGCACCACAATCTCGACTCTGCAGTCCTCACTTTCTCCTTCTTCACCACCATATATAGTCAAAACTCCACTTTCAAGAAACTATGCACATGAACTCTTAGGTCTCTTTGTTTGGCAACACTGCCCATTTGTTAATTGATTGAAATTAAATTCTGTGTACTGCAATGGCCGAATTCTAACCCTTGTCCCCACAGCAATTAGGCTTGGCCACTGTGCAGAAACATTATCAATTATACTATTGTCCTTTCCAATGGCCTTGATAAAGAATCGGCATAAATGAGAAAGGATTCCATCAAATTTTGGCTTCAGTGCACCCTGGAAATGAATACAAACCTGGATCTACTGTCCACTCATTTGTTCTTAGCCATAAAAGTCTAACAGTTCATTTAATTGAGGTGTTTTAGATAAATAGCAGACAAAGAATTTTTTTTCCTCTACTGGGAGAGTGCTGAAGAGAGGGCATAGCCTTAAAATTATAGTTAGGCCATTTCAGAAAAAAAGGCGAAGGGAGATCTGGAACTCTCTCCACAAAAAAAAAACGGCTAAAGCTGCGAAATCAATTGAAAATTTCAAAATGGCAGTTGTTGGAATTTTGCTAGACCAAGAGATGAAGGGCATTAGACACATAATGGCCACAATTAAACTGAATAACAGTACAGGCTCAAGGTGCTCAATGGTTTCCTCTTGATTTTACTGCTGTACTCTGACACAAAGTGGGAAGGGAGAAATTTTCTGGAATCTGTAAGAGTAGGAAATTTGGCCACCAGGTGACTGAATTAGGAAGAAGCTAATCTTTCAGTTTTCCAATTAATGGAGGGTCAAGATTTGGAGATCAAGTAAGCAGATTGTTTATGGCATCTCACGCCTCACACCATTCTGTGGCGGTTCCCCACTTGCCCAACATTGCAAGTCCTGAATACTGATTAAGAGGAGACTTGAAGTTACACCCTGCCTTCAAGATTAAGTCACTGGTGTATATATGAGTCAGATGGCACCCCAATTCACATCTGGTTACAGGCGGCATGCTCCATTCGGTTTTGTGTGATGTATTTGAGGTCGGTGGTTTCACTTGATGATCTTTGCAGCAAAGGGAGGGAAGCAAGCTGACATGGAGGTTTGGGCCAGCAAGAGAGTCATTGGATGATATGGTTGTGGTCAGAGCCATAGAGGAACGAAAAAGAAAGCAGCTGAAATCCTGGGTGTAGTATAAGCAGTCGGCAAAGATTTGGAAAAGAGGAACTTGAAAGGCAGTGTCAATAACATCCACTTCTTGATCCATCTTAGGGTGTTGGCTAGCAGAGTTTTCACAGGGCTTTGAGTTTACCCACAACATTTCAAGTATCCTCACTGATGGTAATTGCATGTCTCAGAGTGTTGATTTGATTTATTATAGACACATGTCATAGAGTCATAGAGATGTATAGCAAGGGAGCGGACCTTTTGGTTCAACTCACCCTTGTTGACCAGATATCCTAAATTAATCGAGTGCCATTTGCCAGCACTTCGCCCATAGCCCTCTAAATACTTCTAATTCATGTATCCATCCAGATGCCTTTTAATGTTCTAATTGTACCAACCTCCACCATTTCCTCTGGCAGCTCTCTGTGTGAAAAAGCTACCCCTCAGATCCCTTTGGGTGAAAAAGTTGCCCCCTAGTCCCTTTTAAATCTTTTCCCTCTCACCATAAACCTCCGCCTCTAGTTCTGGATTCCCCCCCCAAACCTTGTCTATTTACCCTATCCATGCCCCTCATGATTTTACAACCCTCTATAAAGTCACCCCTCAGCCTCCGATACTCCAGGGAAAACAGCCCCAGCCTATTCAGTCTCTCCCTATATCTCAAACTCTCCAGTTCCAGCAACATCCTTGTAAATCTTTTCTGAACCCTTTCAAGTTTCACAATGTCCTTCCTATAGGAGGGAGACCAGAATTGCACACAATATTTTTAAAATGTACTTAGGTACTGTGAAAAGTCTTGTTTTGCATGCAGTACAGTATATACAATACAAAGTGCATTAGGGTAAAGAACAGAACAAAGAATACAACATGGTGGCTGCAGAGAAGGTGCATAAAGAGCGGGGTCAAAATTAAATTAAAAGTTTCAGAGGTCCATTCAGAAGTCCAATAACAGTGGGGAAGAAGCTGTTCTTGAATCTGTTGGGTCATGTGTTTAAGCTTTTGTATCTTCTGCCCAATGGAAGAGATTGGTAGAGATTATGACCAGGAAGAGCTTTGATGATGTTGGCTGCCTTCCCGAGGCAGTGAGAAGTATAGATGGAGCCAATGAATTGGCAATCAGCTTCCCTGATGGACCGGGCTGTGTTCACAGTCTGCAGTTTCTTATTGTCCTGGGCAGAGCAGTAGCCATATTAAGCGGTGATGCATCCAAATAGAATGTTTTCTATGATGCATCTGTTGAAGTTTGTTAGAATCCTTATGGACATACTGAATTTCCTTACCTTCCTGAGGAAGTGGAAGCATTGTTGTGCTTTCTGGACACTAACAAAATGCCCCTAATTCTGTACCAACTATGAGATGTGCCAGTACATTTAACTCTGAATAAACTCATCTCAAATAGCAAGGATGAATAACATTTCATATTATATTTAACTAATGAAACAATGGTAAATCTGAAAAACACCTTTGTGATCTCAATATGTTACATTAATGGCAATGGAGCTGGGAAGGAAGGTGATTGCCATAATGTGGGTAGAATAGCCACGCCTATAAGCTGCATTCTTGGTTGACAGTGTGCTATACCATTGAAAATCTTTCCTTGCCATGTGATCACACCTGATTCCTAAGCATATGAAAGAACTTTAAATTTTAGTTGGAATAGCACAGGAGCTAGCAAAAAAAAGTGTAGAAATGAGAATCACCTCCTGTGCTACCATCAGGAATGGCTCAATACAGGTAATATTCCACCCAACGGATGACTTTCTTGGGCAAGGAACTTGTACAACTACGACCACACCTATTCTTATGGTCTAACAGTTGGTTTTAGGAGGAGAAAAAAAGTTGAACTATACCAATAATCTTTGCATTTACATTTTAGTCAAATGGCAAATGTATTTATTTCAGCCAGATGCAAATGTATTTGGGATTTTCTGCAAACACAGACATCTGTTTGTCATTTTCAGAGCCGTCGTCAAGGATCCAAGTCTATTGCCACCTATCTGCAATCCTGCTGTTCTGCATGGAGCAAGTGAGCAGAATGAAAGTATGAGAGAGCCATCATGTGCCTGATGCCTGCATTGCTACCAAATGATGCAAGGCTGTCTTGATTTGGGAAGGGGAGATAGAGTCATACAACACAGAAACAGAAACTTCCGTCCAATTCGTCCATCCTGACTGGACATCCCCATCTGACCCAGTTCCATTTGCCAGCATTTGGCCTGAATCCCTCTAAACCTTTTTTATTCCTATACCCGCTCAGATGTGTTTTAAATATTGTGATTGTACCCACCTCCGCCACTTCCTCTCGCAGCTCATTACAATCACACACCGTCCTCTATGTAAAACGGTTACCCCTCAGATCCCTTTTAAACCTTTCCCCTCTCACCTTAAATCTAGCTCTCTAGCCCTCTAGCTTTGAATTCCCCTGCCCCATGAAAAAGATCTTTGCTATTTACCCTCTCCATACCCCTCATGATTTTATAAACCTCTATAAGATTATCCCTCAGCCTCTGAAACTCCAGAAAAAATAGCCCCAGCCTATTAAGCCTCTCCCTATAGCTCAAATTCTCCAATTCTAGCAACATCCTTGTCAATCTTTTCTGCACCCTGTCAAGTTTAACAACATCTTTCCTATAAAGGGAAGATGGACAAGGACCTTGCTAATAGAAAAGGTATAATTGTCTTTCAAAGAATGAATTTCAGCCAAAATAAAAGTTGGATTTTAAATCAGAAATAACCATCATTATTGCCCTGGCATGAATCAATGCACTCACAATCAGTGAGGAAACTAGTCATGTCTTGTGCATTGTGAGTCGTGACAAGTGAAATGAGGAGGAATCAGCAGTTTGTATTCACCAGGTTTAACATGCTCTTCAGAAAACATTACTGGTTACATAGCCAAGTGAAACTGTTGCACAAGCACACAACGCCGCAGAATTTTTGGTGCTGCACCCAGTCAGGTCTTCTCCAAGATTCCCCACGAGTTTTCAAAGCCTGGGCTTTCTAAGTTAAAATGCAAATAATTCCACAGAAGCCAGTATCCCTTCACCAAGTCACCTTTTACTGACACGTGCATAGCACTTGACGCTGGTCCAGCTCCTTCAAAGCCAGCCCTGAGAGGGAACAGAACTCCTGACATACCTGTTTATTTTTTTTTTCTCTTTTTTCAGAACCTCTAGCTCTCTTTTTTTGTAGAGAGTCCAGGGCACTGATCCAGCTCCCTCAGAGCCAGCTCTCTGACTCTCCTCTTTTTTCCTCAGCACCCATGGTGTGTGTGTGTGCAGGTGTGAGACACTGTGAAAGACACAAGATGCTTGAATCTTTATTCAGATTTCCACCACCAGAAAGAAAGGAAAACCTGAGTGGCCTGTGACGAGCAGTGCCCTTCACATCAAAGGGCAATGCTGTGTGACCAAACAGTGAAGGGGAGGGCAGGGATTAAATCAAAATAGAGTTGGAGGGGGGAAATAATGCACTCCACTCCCTGTGGCACCCACCTCCCCCTGAACTCCAGGGTGTTGGTGGATGCCGCGTGCTCCTTCTCCAAGGACACCCGTGCTCTAACGTAACCGCGGAAGAGGGGCAGGCAGTCAGCCCTAACGACCCCCTCCACGGCCCGCTGCCTGGACCTGTTTATGGCCAGTTTGGCCAGGCCCAGGAGCAGACCCTCGAGAAGGTCTTCAGGCCTGCCCTCCCTCCTCCATACCGGGTACCCGAAGATCAGGAGCGTGGGACTGAAGTGCAACCAAAAGCAGAGGAGGAGGTTTTTAAGAAAATCAAAAAGGGAGTGCAAGCACCCACACCCAATATATACATGGTCCACACACTCCTGTTTATATCTGTCAGCCTGGGCTCCCTGATTGGATCAGATTATTAGCCCCAATCAGGGAACTCGTATTCCATGAGTGACCTCATTAAAATCACTGCATCCCTCCCCTTCTATGCCTGGGGACATTGGCTGCTTTGTAGTCTTATAGCCTCTCCTGGTATATTTTTGCACCGGGTCAGGTTCTTCCAACTCAGCCTCGGATAGGGATGGCAAGTATTGGATTACAGCCCACTTCTTGAAAGACATTCATCTTCTTCTTCAGGTAGTAAAGGCATCGAGGCTGTGTCATCCACCAAGTCCATCTCAGACTCTGAGGTTTCTTCAATGCTAGATGAGAGAGAGAAAACCCACAGGTACCGATAGTCTTGCTGGATGTTCTGAGGGACCAGGTACGTTTTGCTCCTGCCCTGTTTGTGAGGTTGCAGCTTCATATGGTCCCTATGCTTATTCAGGACAGCCTCACCTATCTGAACTTTGTACACAATGGGACCTGACCTCACATTAACCATGCTTCTTACCCATGCAGAGTCATTCCTGTGTCTTCAGCACCAAACTTTGTCCCTTGAAGTAAACTACCTTTTTCGCTGAGAGGAGGTCTTGTTCTGACATTCCTGATGCCGTTTCATGCTTCCACCACCCAGGTCCAGGATGATCAGATTTAACCTGGTGCTGAGTCTTCTCCTCATTAGCGACTCTGCTGGAGCTATCCCTGTAGTTGCCTGAAGGATGGTCCAAAAATCAAATAGGAACCAGGACAATTTAGTCTTGAGTAAAGTTGTTTCTTTAAGCCTACCTTCAAAGTTTGGACTGCTCTTTCTGCCAGACCAGAGGATGATGGATGATATGGAACATTCCTTACATACCAAATGCCA
Organism: Hemiscyllium ocellatum; assembly: GCF_020745735.1. Lineage (NCBI taxonomy): Eukaryota > Metazoa > Chordata > Chondrichthyes > Orectolobiformes > Hemiscylliidae > Hemiscyllium > Hemiscyllium ocellatum. The sequence continues at coordinate 107,342,666 of NC_083407.1, read as the reverse complement.
TTCAACATTAGGAAATTCTTGAACTCCCTACAAGTAAATGATGGCCCCATTAACTGCGAACAGCACTTTTGGGAGCCTATGTATTGCAAAAGATGTGTGCAGCTTTTCTATTGCCATTCCCATGTTTGACAACTGAACTCTAGGCACATCCAACCACTTGGAGAGGGCACCCACAATGACTAAGAATGTTGAGCCCACAAAAGATCTCATGCATGTAGTTGATGTGTAACTGAGTCCAAATTTAACCCAGCCATTCCCACGAATTTGGGGAACTGAAGGCAGTAATCGTTGCCCTTGTTGGCACTCTGGACACTGCCCCACCAATGCAGCTATGTCTGGGCTTCAGCTTTTGGCACTTTTGCATGGTTACATCATTAATCCCACATAACAAATAGTCTCTCAGCATCTCATTAATGGTTAACCCAAAGACACATGCCTCTGCCAGTCTTCTTAACCTCGTCAAAAATCTTGACACAGATTCCTCTGGTTCTTGAATTGCTGAGAAAAACCTATAGCATCTCAGAATTAGAGAAGGCTTGAGGTCATAATATTCCTTAACTAAATTGGTCAACTCTTGAATGGTTTGCATAACTGGTGCCTCGAGGAAAGTTAGGCTCCTAAAATCGAAAAAGCAGCAGGTCCACAAACTGTCAGGAGAATTACTTGTCACTTTTCATCTTCTCCAATGTCATAAAGTCAAAGAGATGTTGCCAGGGAAAAATAATGCATTCTTTCCACATACTGGGCCCAATCTTTGATGGCGGCATAGAACAAATCAAGCTTCCCAAATAATGGCATGATGTCAGAAATGCTTACCTCAAGTCAAAAGCAACTGCTGTGAGCGAATTTCTTCAGGAGCATGCCTTTCTCTTGTTGCAATTGAAATAACTCCACAGAGGTTGGTATCCCATCACCAAGTCATCCTTTATTTACATGTGCAGAGCCCTCGAAACTGATCCAGCTCCCTCAGAGTCAGCTCTCAGAGTGAACAGGATGTCTGACATACCTGTTTATACTTGTCAGCTCATCATGTATTCCCGTTTTTGTGTTTGTCTTGCATCGCCTCATTTATCTGGATTGAATTCCATCTGCCACTGATCAGCACATCTGACCAACCCATCTATATCCCCTTGTAGTCTTTCTTCCTCACTATTTATCACCCAATACTTATCAATTTTTTGTATCATAAAAGCCCTTTCCAAAAGAAACCAAAACCTATATTCTATTAGTTTGAAATCCAAACTTCAAAAATACAAATATATATAGTCACAATTCAAACTTTGTGTCATACAACCAATATTCATAACTGGATAATAAGGGCATTCTACATGCTATAAACCTCAATCTGCTGCCAACCATCATTCTGTAAGTAAAAATGAGGAACTTAAAGAAATTTGTTTTAGTAAATAAATAATTGTGGGGAAATTAGTAGGTGTAACAGCCAAATAATTCCATGGGTTGAGACTGTGGTGCTGGAAAAGCACAGCAGGTCAGGCAGCATCTGAGGAACAGGAGAATTGACATTTTGGGCATCAGATCTTATTCCCTGGGCCTGATTCAGCCAATCCTAATTTTTTAAAAGATGTGGCTGGAAACAGCAAATTAATTCATCTGGATCTATCAGAATTCCCAAGATTCTAGAATGGTCCTCATGAACTGGAAGATGTTAAACATCACTACTCAAGAAATGAAAGGTAGTGGAGAAGGGACAATGGGACAGTCAATTCGTAACTAGGAGAAGGGAAAATATTGTGATGTATTTATTATCTTATTAAGGGCCATTGCTTGGATCTCAGTTATGTACAATATATATCAGTAACTAAAGCCACATATATAAGTTTGCAAATGATATCAAGTTTGGTGAGAAAGTGAACTGTGATGGATGCAATGACATTTCACAAAGATAAAAAGAGTTAACTTTCCAATGCTCATTTTGCCACCAAGGTCAGTGAGATAAAATTATCATGTAGTTGTTGTTGTAATGTTGGGAATGCAGCAGCCAATTTGGGCATAGCAAATTTCCGCTGAAAATGTGTTGCTGGAAAAGCGCAGCAGGTCAGACAGCATCCAAGAAGCAGGAGAATCGACGTTTCGGGCATGAGCCCTTCTTCAGGAATGAGGAAAGTCTGCTAAGCGGTTTAAGAAAAAAGGTAGGGAGGAGGGACTTGGGGGGAGGCATTTCCAATGCCCTTCCCCCAAGTCCCTCCTCCCTACCTTTTATCTTAGCCTGCTTGGCACACTTTCCTCATTCCTGAAGAAGGGCTCATGCCCAAAACGTCGACTCTCCTGCTCCTTGGATGCTGCCTGACCTGCTGCGCTTTTCCAGCAACACATTTTCAGCTCTGATCTCCAGCATCTGCAGTCCTCACTTCCTCATAGCAAATTTCCACCAACAATGATATGACATTGACAATCTGAGAGATAACTATTGGTCACGAAACCAGGGATAGCTCCCATGCTTGTCTTCAACGTATCTTATGGGACCTACGAGCTCCATCAGTTCAAATTGTTATCTGATAGGCAGCACTTCTGGCACTCCCTCAGTAATGAACTGGATAGTCATGTTCAAGTCCCACAGTGGTGTCATCACTATCAAAAACCAAAAAAAAACTACAAATGCTGGAAATTTGAAACAAAAACAGAAATTGTTGGAAAGTCAAAGCATCTGTGGACAGGAAGCAAGAGTTAACATTTTGAGTTCAGTGATCCTTCTTTAGAACTCTGCTGGATGGTGTTAAGTTTCTTGAGACAACAGATCTGGCCAATCTGACTGGCTGGCTGGAAGCTCACCAAGTTAGCCCTGAAGGGCAGAAGTCCCATTCAGATTCAATTAAGGCAAGCCCCAGTCTAATATCGCCATACGGAATACAAATCTCCAATCGGTATTGTCTTGATTGAAGTTTTGCTGTTACAGATGGAAGGGTGTCAATTTAGATCTAAGCCAGTTAAAAAGCATCTGAGCCATCGCCCTATCCCCCAATATCAGCTTCCTAAGAGTGACCATTGACAAAATCTGAACTGAATCAACCACATAAACACAGTGGTTAAAACAGCAAAGCAGAGGTTAGGAACCCTGCAGTGACTAGCCTGTCCACCATCTATAAGGCAAAGTCAGGAACATAATACAATACTTTCCTTTTGTCTGGACAAGTGTAGCTCCAAAGGCTCTAGAAACTTAAAACTATCTGGGACAGTGTAGTTTACTTGAATGGTGCCACAAACATCCACACCCTCCACGACTGATATTCAGTAGCAGTAGGGTAAACCATCTACAAGATGCACTGCAGTAGATCACATAACTCCTAGCATTTTCTAAACCACAATCATCTAGAAGGACAAGAGCAAAGGCAAATGGAAACACCACCCCCTGCAAGTTCCCCTCCAAGATATCACCATCCCTGACTTGGAAATATATCACTGTTCCTTCAGTATCACTGGATCAAAATCTTGGAACGTCTTTCCTGATTGTATTGTGGGTCTACCTACATCCAGTGGACTGCAGCACTATAAGAAGGCAGATTGCCACCACCAACTTCTCAGGGGCAATAAATACTAGCCTAGCCAACAAAACTCACATCCCATGAATGATACTGGAGCATGTCAGACTTGAACCCAGGCCTCCTGGTCCAGAAGTAGGAACACTACCACAGTGCCACAAAGGCTCTCAGTAATCAATATTATATTATTACAAACATCGGGAGCAGGTGATTTTAGAAACCAGGCACCCTAGTCCACATGTAGGACTGTCCTATTCCCCCTTTATCTTTTTTTCTTTTTTTTTCTTTCTTTAGTCTCTGAATCTCCTGTTTATACATTTTTATATACTTTACCCCCACACTACCACCTAACTGGGTGCTTATATTTTCCCCAGCACCCATGTTGTGTGTCTGCAGGTGTGAGACACGGTGAAAGACAACAGGTGTACAAATCTGTATTCAATTTCCACCATCAGGAAGAAAGAAAACATCTGAATGGTCAGTGACAAGCAGTGCCCTTCACATCAAAGGGCAATGCTGCGTGATCAAACAGTGAAGGGGAGGGCAGGGACTAAATCAAAATAGGGTTGGAGGGGGATGCTCCCCCTTAGATGTTGGAGATGTGGTGCCAATCAAGCAGGCTCTTTTCTTCTGGATGGTGTCAAACTTCTTGAGTGTTGTTGGACTGCATCCATCCAAGCAAGTGGGGAGTATTCCATCACACTCCTGAGTTGTGCCTTGTAGATCGTGGGCAGGCTTTGGGAAATCAGGAAATGAGTTACTTGCTGAAGTATTCTTAGTCTCTGATCTGCTCTTGTAACCACTGGATTGATATGGCGAGTCCAGTTGAGTATCTGGTCAATGGTGACCTGCAGGTCGCTGATACTGGGGGATTCAGTGATGGCAATGCCATTACATGTCGTGGGGTGATGGGTGACTGTCTCTTCTGGGGAATGGTCATTGTATGCTTGATTAGCACCACATCCACAAACATCCGCTCCATCCACCACTGGCACTCAGTAGCAGGAGTTCATTCTATCAACAAGAAGCACTGCAGAAATTCACCAAAGACCCTGAGACGGCACCTCTCAAACCCATGATCTCTGCCAGCTCAAAGGGCAAGGAAGGCTAACAGGAGCAACGTGACCTGAAAGTTCCTTTCCAAGCTACTGTCACTTGTTAGCCCAAATCTAGATTATTGTCCAGGTCTTGTTGCATTTGGACATGGACTGCTTCAGTATTTGAGTATATATTTCATATTCTATATGTTATCCTAAAAATGCAGCCTTCCTTATTGCCTTTTATTTCTTTAAAAACAAAAACAATTGTAACCTGTTTAATCCACAAAATTATAAGAACATAAAAGAAATGGTCATAACTATTCATACCACCAGGTGTCCCTCTTCAAGGCTCACCAATAATTTCTTGACAAGCACCTCCCTTTTCTGAAACAGTTTAGCAGCCAGTTACTTATAGTAACCACTTTATTTTGGAAATGTCTTTTTTTTTCTCGCATTTCCCTTATGCTATCAAAGTCAATCTTCAACCTCTTAGGAAAACCCTTTGTCGAATGTATATTGTCCCAAAGAGAACAGTTATCTATGTAAAATTCTATGAACAAATTTTTCACAGAGTGTCCCACTTAAGATTTACTTAATAATATTAGACAAGTATACCCCAATATCTATTGCTTCCACTTTGCCAGTGTTTCAGCAGCTAGAGTGCTTTTTAGTATACTTTTTATTTTTGTTGCTTTCAAATCAGTGGATATCTTTTAGTATTCTTTCGCTCCGAGGCAATAATCAACCCTGCTGTATTAGAATATCCATCTTGAAGACTGATATGTGCAGCATGATCAAAAAAGGACTAGCTTCATATCATCTGGGTCTCCTGAGACTGGAAACTTCATTGTGCATTCTTCTGAATTTAATTTCATGTGAGGATGGTGAGCCCAGCATGGCTAGGTGCTGATGGACTGTGGTGTTGAACTGTTAACTGTGTTTCTTTGGGTTTTTTTCTACTTTTTAGGAAGAAGGACTGCAATGTTTAACTTTGTTTTCTTTATTTTTCTGCCTTGTACCAAGGTTCAATACCTCTGTACCTAAGATAGTGCTGTAAGTGGTGACTTGGAAACTTTTCACTGTACTCATGTGAGTACATGACAATAAACCTAATTCAATTCTTTAATATTTTAGTTACCACCTCAATAGTAGCATGTTTCATCACATACTTAATTCCAAAACATCATAACCAGCATCAGATCGAGTCTGAATGCATAGCAAATTTAACTTTTAATCAGACTTTTAAATTGGACAATTTGTTCACAGAATCCAAAATTGTCTTTCTTTTAGGATCTTGCCCAATTTTTCAGGATAAGTAACACTTTGTTCATCCAAAGTCACTCTTAATTTATCCGGTTTTATATCCAAGCCAATATATTTAGGCTTGACAATTAAACCAAATAAATTAGAGTGCTTTAATAAGACAGCAGCCCTATAGTCTGGTAAGATTATGGCGACTTTACCTTTTATACTTAAAGGATTCCATTGTTTGACTTCCAGTCTTGAATTCATTTTATTTTCTTTTATTTATCATATATAATTCGGTTTCTCCAGAAACTCCACAGAGAAATGTTCAATGTTCTTCACACAGATGCTTGCTAGTTTCTCTTTGTAATATCAATAGAATATTGCTGGGTCTGCTTTGACCTGAATGCATTAAAAACTGAAAGTGTTGGAGAAACCTGGCAGTTCTGGCTGCTTGAATTTTAACTAATTTGATAAGTTCTCTCACAATTTGATTTTTGTAACAGTTCTAATCTTTTTACTCTGTTCAACAGTTTTATTTAAAGAGTAGGAAAGTAAATCTGTTGCAGTAAATGACCCTGACCATCAGACACCAACAGTTGGTAACCAGAGGATACAACACTTACCTGACCCACATAGATGTTTTCAGCATGTGCAGTACTTCTTTTTAATCATTTATAAGGGGTGACTGTCACTGGCTAGATAATTATTGGCCATCCTTAACTGCCCTAGAGAAGATGATGGTGGGCTACTTTCTTGAACTGCTGCGTTGCCTGGGGGCATAGTGACACCCATAGTGCTGTGAGAAATGGTTATATAGTTCCAAGTCAGGATGGTGGTTTACCTTGAGGGTGATCAGAAGATGTTGGAGTTCCCCTGCATCTACTGTCCTTGTCTTTTTAGGTTGAAAAGGTTGAGAGTTTGGAAGGTGTCGCTGAAGGTTGTGGTTGGGCTTCCAGTCAAGTGAACTGCTTTTGACTGGATGATGTCAAGCTTCTAAAGTGTTGTCAGAGTTGCACTCATCCAGGCAAATGGAGAGTATTCCATCACACTCCTGACTTGTATCTTGGAAAGTCAGGCAGTGAGTTACTTACTGCAGTACTCCTTCTGATCTGTTCTTGTAGCCACTTATTTATATTGTTGGTTCAGTTTAGCTCCTGATCAATGGTATAATCCAGGTAGTTCATCGTGTGGGAGTCAGTCAGCATAAAGCTATTGAACATCAAAGGACGATGCTTAGATTCTCTCTCTTTTGGAGATGGTCATTGCCTGGCACTATGTGGCATAAAGCCACTTTCAGCACAAGCTTGGATATTGCTGTCTTTGTTAATTCAGGCACTGTGCTAAATAGGATTGCTAACTCTGGTTGAAGGTATCCAGGGAGATTATGTCATCAGTTTCTGCATCAAAGAACAAAGAAAATTACAGCACAGGAACAGGCCTTTGACCCTCCAAGACTGCGCCAATCCAGATCCTCTGTCTAAACCTGTCACCTATTTTCTGTAACCCTCTGCTCCCTGCCCATTCATGTATCTGTCTAGATACATCTTAAATGACGCTATTGTGCCCACCTCCATCATCTCCGCTGGCAACGCATTCCAGGTACCCACCACTCTCTGCATAAAGAACTTTCCACACATATCTCCCTTAAACATTTCCCCTCACCTTGTACACATGACCCCTAGTAATTGAGTCCTTCCCAATCTAGGACAAGCTTCTTGCTATCCATCCTTTCCACACCTCTCATGATTCTGTTGACTTCAATCAAGTCCCTCCTCAATCTCTATCTTTCTATTTAAAATAATCCTAATCTACACAACTTTGCTTCATAGCTAGCACCCTCCATACCAGGCAACATCCTGGTGAGCCTCCTCTACACCCTCTCCAAAGTATCCACATCCTCTGGTAATGTGGTGACCTGAACTGTACACAGTATTCCAAATGTAGCCAAACCAAAGCCCTATACAAGTGTAACATGACCTGCCAACTCTTGTACTCAATACCCCATCCATTGAAGGAAAGCATGCCATATGCCTTCTTGACAACTCTATCAATCTGCATTGCCACCTTCAGGGTACAATGGGCATGAACACCCAGGTCCTTCTTGGTGGGTCAATGGCCTGCTTCCACACTGTAGGGATTCTATAGTTCTATGAAATGTTGGATTGGTTATCAATAATATAGTTAATTTCCTATCATTAAAATGTGATAAGTACTAAATAGTGGAGAAGAAAAGTTTTTTGAATTGTTTTCAAAGCCCTTTGGGGTGTGAGGGGACAGGAAGGTAAAGGGGCAATATTGAAATGGTAATGTCACTGGACTAGCAATCCAAATACTCAGGCTAATGCTTTATAATCCCATAATAGCCGATAGTAGAATTTGCATTCAGTAAAATCTGGAACTGAGAAATAATCTCAGTCATTGTGACCACAAAACAATCATTGATTGCTACAAAAAAAAACCATCTGGCTCATTCACATCCTTTCAGGAAGAAGATCTGCTCTTCTTACCTGGTCTGGCCTACATGAGACTCCAGACCACAATAATTTGGATGTCACATTCTGGCAAGCTATTCGGTTCAAGGGCAGTTAAAGATGGGTAATAAATGCTCAGTTTGCTGGATAATAACTCATTTCCACTGAACAAATAAAGCCAAGAATTATTTTCTCCAGTAAGTTGCAAGAAATTTAACACCATTCTTGGTTCATTGTAATGTTATATAGTTTTTAAAATTAGGCTCCTATTACATGTTGCATCAGATTTGTACCTGGATTGCAACCTTTCCAATGTCTCTCCCTGCATCTCTATTACCTATAAATATATATCTGAGTAACACATTGCAGTTTGACGCAGCAATCTCAAATTCCATTTCTAAACAGTGCAGATTCTGCAATGACCTTTTGCAGAAAGTCAGCATGAAACACATTAAGCCAGACATAAATGTCAGACAATGGATTTACCAGTTAATTAAAGTACCCATGATCAATACTTAAAATTGCATTTTTTTTCTAGTCAACATTTATCCTTTGTTGCTTTTGAGAATGGCTAACATTATTGAGTGCAGTCATTGTTTGTTTTGCCTGTGGATATGGTAATCTATGATGAGGGCAAAATGAATAGTGAAAACTAATAGTGGAAAATTCACTCTGGAGGTGACTAGTGACCTTTACCACTTCACAGCCAAAAGCTGTGCTTTATCTAAATAACTGTCAGAAACATACAGATGATTTTATCTCATTTTGAAGCTCACAATGATTCAGTTGGCAATGAATCTGGGTGAAACAAAATCCCGTGACAAGTAATCTAGATCTTTTAATGGTGTCAGCATAACTCAGTGGGTAGCACTGTTGTCTAAGATGTAGATTCTGGCCACACTCCAAAGATTTTAGCACAAACTCAAAGCAGAACAGTCCGGAGAGAATCTTGAATTGTTACAGGGGCGAATACTGCAGTGATGGAGGTGTGGTCTTTCAAATGAGTTGAAACTCAAGCCCTATCTGCCCTGGATAGATTCGATGGATCCAACATTTATTTATTCTTTTATGGGGTATGGTCAGCCTTGACCATCCAGACACGTTTTCAGTTGCCATGGACAGCCAGGTCCAACATCCTCAGGGTCTGTTGGAGAGACCCACATACCAGCACTCCATCATCCAGCATTGATACTCAGGACCAAAGGACTGGTTGCCAGGCGTTGGGGTACCTGGCATATGTTAGGTGTCCCATCCTCACAAGGAGACTGGGCAATGCTAGGGGCCAATGCTTGCCAGAGGAAACACCACACATGCAGGCCCCTCAGAAGTCTCCTCTCAGGACACTCCAGAGGTGGTTAGACCCTCCATCTCCACCCCACCTATCTCTGCTGACACTTGCAAGTTCAAGCCAAGGAAGGCCCACTTGCCTCTGGGAAGAAGACCTTTAGCATATCTGGTCTGTTCACCACAAAGGCCCCCAGGGCTACCTGACCAAGCTCTAGAGTAAATGTGCTCTACTGTGAAGCAGACACCCTCCAGGCCAATCACAGAACTAGACAGTTCACGAACATGTAGCGGAAGAGAGAGGAAGAAGACCTGTTGTGGGTACTTTGGTGGCAGTGGTAACAATGTATATTGTTTGGAATGTTTCTATAAAATGCACAGTTTTGACATTGCATCCAGTTGCTTATCTTTCTGTGTAGCCCTTAATGTAACTGTACCAGCATGTGTATCATGGTCACAAGATTGACCATGGATCAATTACTGTGGTTGACAGCCTGCTGTATGGTCTGGATACAAGATGAACAAGGCACGCACAGGGCAATGTGTCCTACTGATATCATTAACTCTCTTCCTACAGAATCAATATCAATATTGGTCTCTGCATCCAAAGGTTGTGTTGTGAACGAGGTGATCAATGAGGTCTAGGACAGGGAAGTTGACAACAAATAGTGGCTAATGTTATAAGATAACAGGGATTATGGACCCCACAGCCCTGTGTCCTGTCAAGGGCATTCATGTAAAGTTATTTCCCGTTGAAGGGCTTTACATTGGTGGGTTCTGCAGCCCCCTCCCTCCCAGGCTAAGATATTTACCCTGCTGTTCTGAGTATGGTGGCAGCCATTTTCTTTCTCGATGCGGGTTTTGATTTCCAGCACAATGGAAGGTGACAGTGAGTGCTCTATTGCCAGTCGCTTCCTGTTTCTATTGTCCATGTTAGCAAACGTCCACTTGCCCTTCCCATGAACCCCATTGCTTTGCACCCCACTCCAAGTCCCCAACAAACCTGTCTACATGAGCCTAAACCTGCCCACTTTCCCCCAAACCTCTTCCCTAGTGCCTGGCATATGAGGTGGGTATGGTCATACACTAAAATAACACAAAGAACTGCGGATGCTAGTGATTCAAAACTGGATCAGAAAATGCTGGAGAAATGCAGCAGGTCTAGCAGCATCAGGAGAGAGCAATAGAGTTAATGTTTTGAGTCCAGTGACGCTTCTTCAGACTTCCTGTCAGTCCTGCTAAAATTCTCCATGGATTTTTATACACTGTCCTCCCTCTTGGACCCAAAGTGCTCCTGGTCAAGGACGGTGCCATGAATCACTGAGCAACATAGATGCTCTTTGTAGCCAGCAGTGAGCTAAAGTCACTGGTTCAAAATCTTTGGAATTTTCTCCCCAAGGGCATTGTTGGGGATGGGGGTCAACATTCAGCATATGGACTGCAGTGGTTGAAGATAACAGTTCACCACCTCAAAGGCATGGGCAATAAATGCAGGACTGCCAGTGACACCACATCCCATGAGTGAAGAATACATAAAATGTCCCTGCCCTAATTTTAATGTTGAGATTTTTTGACATCAGGCTTACTTAGAGTGTTTGACAAAATAGGAAGCTGAATATTAATCTGCAGGGTTGAAGTATTCATGATGCCGGTGTTGGTCTCAGAAGGACAAAGTCAGAAGTCACATGACAGCAGATTACATTCCAACAGGTTTATTTGAAATCACAAGCTTTCAAAGCTCTGCTCTCTGGTCAAGTGAAAGGGTATTAATATGGCATTCAACAAGCTTTAATTCCCCATTTATTGACAACACTCCACTGCAGAGCAAGAAACATGCCTCACCACTCAGGAAAAGAATAAAAGATGCAGCAAGGTGATCACGACCAAATCCCAAATTTCGCCAGTTTTCCTGTCCAATTCCACCATAAATTTCCCCATAGCAAATGTTGCTCAAACCACTATTGAATTCCACCTAACACATCAAAGAGTTATTACCAATGGTCGGACCAAAATCTATCCCACAATTAACATCTCTAAAAGAGATCTTCTTGCTATTCTTGTATTGCTTTTCTTTGGAGCTTGTTAAGTGCAAATTAGCTGCTGTGTTTTCTACATTACAAAGGTGACAACACTTCAAGGTGTATAATTTGCTGGAAGGTGCTATGGGATGGTTTACAGTTACAAACATTTCCAAACAGCGAAACACATCACCTTGTGGTGTTATGTGATTAATGATAGGAGAGGGGCTAGAATCAGGGACTATGGACTGAATTTAGAGCAAGTAGTGCTGGAGGGTACTTAATCAGATAAGATCCACACTAGCGTTCCTAACTGTTCAACTTTAAGCATTGCCATGAAAACATATTTCATTTTACAGGGACCAAAGTACCTAACATTCTGGGAACATGTAGTAGATGTGGGTGAATCCAGTTCAGGTAGAATGTGTGCATTCCAGCAGCCCGGAGATATAGTGCTATACTTATCATCTAATCCATCACATAGTGTTATTTTCCATGCGGAATACTGACAAGTGATCAGATATGTCAACATCACAACTGAGAAACAGTAATATTCTCACACGCCTGTTTTTCATCAGAAAATCTATGCTGAGAATTCTGTTTGAAAGTTCTCCTTTTTACTCCAGAGGCATTACTGTATGTATTTCGTAGTTTCCTTGCATTCTTGGTTGAGGTCAGCTAATTCAATATAAACTGAGATTCAAACTTAAAATTTTCCATCTTTTCTAGGCTTTTCATAACAGAGTACATTGACTAACTAACCCACTGAGATGCCTTGCAATAGAATCTAATTTTTGTAACTAAATTAATATTGTATATAATAATGAATACGTTTTTGTAAAAGCCAAAAGAATTGCAGGTACTGTAAACCCGAAATTGCTGGAAAAGCTCAGCAGATCTGGCAACAGCTGTACACAATTAACATTAAGGGCCGAATCACCCTTCCTCAAAACTGATAGCATTTAGGAAAATGCATATAATGCATATAAATCAGCATTTTCCTTATCAAATGAATAAGGAGGGAAAAATTAGAATATGGGAGCAAGTTAGCCAAAAATATAAGAACAGAAATGAAAAGTTTCTGCAGACAAACCATGAAGGCATCTTGTCAGCTTTAAAGATATCTGCATAATTTGTGCTGATGTTCACAAAACAGCCAGATATTAAGCAGCTGGAATTACTTTCAGTCCTAGTGTGGCAAAGTTTTTATCCATTTATCAACACTCAACACTTCAGAGAAGCCGCAATCCAAATGAAGGCACTTGCAGAATTTAGCATGCCTGCAGTAGCTTCGATCAGAGGTGGGCCAGAGATAAAATAGTCTTGCCTACTGATGGGTCAATTTTCCTATCCATCTTGCCATTTTTTTGAAGGTGGAAGGTAGGCAACACAGCTCATTAGAGTCTCTGAGGCCAGTTAAAGGGTTCCGGGAGGTGGCCAGACCAGTTCAGATGCCTTGAAGCAGAGTGTCTGAGTGTCTGATTGCCAGGCCAGGGGCCAGCATCTCAGGTAAGTGTAAAGACCCTCCTTTCCATTGAGGTCACCATCTGGTCAGGCTCCCGAACTTCCCCTTCCTCTTCATCAGTAGTAGTCTGGCTGCAAGATTCGTTTTTTAAATTTAAGATTTTAATAAGTTAGATAGAGGCCACCATCTTTTTGAAGTGCTCTCCTCTGTTACATACCCCTTATTTCAGCCAGCTGCTCCTTCCTAGCTAGTTGATTGTCCAGTTTCTAAAGTCCAGCAAGCCTCTCTAATTGAATAGGGAGTTATATAAGGGTGTTTACCTGTACAATTGCAAATAGCAACTGTTTCTCCCCCAGGGGTCAGTTTGAGACTTGGAAATGCTCTCGATCTTTGTTCCCAACCTTCAGAAATCCATTCTTGTGTTATGTGCTTTCTCCACCTGCCTCTTTCTGGTAAATGAGAATGAAATTTAGTTCGCTCTTATTCAATAGCGAGTCAAAGTAATCTCCCCTATGGAAACATAAATGGCAAAATGCAAGATTTTGTAAACGTCGCAAGTTCCAGGCCGAAAGGAGCTAGATATATAAATGTTCATTACAATGATCACCTTCAAAGTTAATAGCAATTGTCCAGCAGTTGTTGTTGCAACAGACACCAGATTTCAGTGGGGACATCTTTACTGACTCACAGACTTCAAGATTCAGTAGAGAATTATTCCTTAAACTCTCTGTGCTGATCCTCCTATTAAGGATTCTTTTGGACCAATCTCTCCTCCCTCTTCTAACAACTTTTCCTATTACATGACTTTTGTTCATTCTTCAAGTCACATTGTATTGCAAGAGAAATGCCTAATTGTGCAGTAATTCTCAAATGTTTTAAATTGCAGTCCACGTAGGCATGGAAATAAAATCTCATGGACTACCTTGCGGTCTTACTCCCCCTGTTTTCCTTTGCCACTGCCAAAAAGCTCTTCAAAATTTAGATTAAAAATGTCACTGCTTTTGATGGAAGACCAAAGAGGTGTGTCCGGTTCCAAGCTGAACAACCTCACTCTCATGTTAGGCTGGGTAGTCAGCCAGTTCTTCTTTGTTTTCAGCCGTAAGGGCATTGAAAATCCAATTTTGCAGTTGTATGTTATAACAGTGATATAAATATAAAATTATTCATGGTTATTCATACTTTCAATGTCAGAAGTTACACTGATTATGTTACACCATCAGTGGTGAGGATGTAGGTTCTAACCTGAATATCAAATATCCTCAGCCATGACATTCTGCATCAGTGACCTGCTTTTTGGATCAGCCCTCAGATAATCGGGGGGGATTACCACAGATTGTATAGGTCTCTGGAACATAGTTTGAGAACAACTCTATGTTTGTCCACTATCAATGAGCCCCCTGATTTGTACAGAAGTTTTGAAGTGAGCAAAAAGTGCTTCAGTAACTGTCATATAAATTGCAACAATCAAAAGTACTAAATCTTGTAAAATAGAAGGTACAGCCAATAGAAATCAACAAGCAAATATCCCACAAGTAATTGATGATCCCTTTAACATGCACTGGTTGGGATTCTTTCCTACGGCTGAATATGTTGGAAAGTTCAATGTCAAAATGGCACTGTTGTTGTCAACTTGCACACAGGTTGACACCATGATCTGTCTGTTCTGCAGACTGTTAGTCAATCCTTACTGTATTCTGGATCAGTGGTCTGGAAGAGCACAGCAGTTCAGGCAGCATCCAAAGTGTATGCTTGCCAATGTTTGCACCAATATAACAGGAAATATGATTCACCCAGAAGTCTGTGCATGCTAACAAATCCAATTGCTCACCCAATGTGCTCCAATATAGGCATTTTCAAATAATACTTTTAGACTCAAGCAGAAAGTGACAGATTCTGGAAATGAGGCTGAAATAAGGCACATGGCATGGAAAAATAAGATATACAAAGATTTTGAAACAACATCCAGACAATAATCTCATGCACTAATCTCATGCACTATTTCAGAAAGGAAATTCTTAAAGATTCTTTTGCTTTCCTAAGAAAAATGTGCCATACTGTATCGCTTACAATTAATGGCTAGATATTTTGCAGAGACATTCAGCAATTCAGGATCAGTGTATTCTTGAACGTGTTTATGGACACCAGTGGGAATTGAGTCATCTTGTATTCTACAGAAGACCTTCAATAAGCTGCAATTGTTCAAAATGAGAATTAAGATGAGGTAGCTTCTGCAATGTCTTTGGTGGAGTTAGTGGTAATCGACAAGTAATGCAGAGACCGGATCCAGAGATTGAGTTCAAATAAATTCAAACGTATTTAAAAATAACTCTCGATATAAAAGCAATGCCAGTAAACGTGACAGAGAAACGGTCAGTCTTTCGTAAAACCCAATTGGATCACAGAATCCTAGAAACATACAATAGAGAAAAGACCTTTTGTGTCATTGATTTTGCACTGACAAAAATCTAATCACTTGTTTTTTTAGGGAAAGTAATCTGCTGACTTAATTTGATACAATAAATAACTTAAAATCATTAGGTAGAATGTCTCATTGGCAGAACATTCAAAAAAGCATCAGGGTGAGAAGGGTCCTCCCCATCAGATCCTTCATGCACACCTGAGATTTCAATAGCACCACATACTATGTTCAAAGTGGTTGCTGTGGACAAGAAACCAACACCGGCTTCCTGCTGAAATGTAATTTTACAAAGAAGTTCTGGAAAGAATCAGAGTAATTTTTGTCCCGGTCCAATGCAAATATCACTGTGACACAGGACTTTGTGCTTTGTGAGCTGCTCCCAAGATCAAACACTGAAATAAACATTAGTTGCAGCTAGACCATCAGCTTGATGAAAGATGCTCTTTAGTCTGTCTCAAACTCACTGGACTTCCAGTGCAAAGGGGTCTCCATGACTGAGCATTATAGACTGGCACATTCCAAGGTTCAGGACTACATGCTGAGGGACACACTAAGTCCTGGGGCAGTTGCAAAGGTATAATGGGAGAAAGGTTACCATCTAAGGCCTTTATGCCATAGTACAATGGAGGCCTGGTGACTGGCATGTAAAGAATTTTGTAAATATTAACTGCAATTGTAAAAGTACTAACATTGAATTATTCCTGATGAAGGGCTTATGCTCGAAACGTCGAATTCCCTATTCCTGAGATGCTGCCTAACCTGCTGTGCTTTAACCAGCAACACATTTTCAGCTAACATTGAATTATGTATTGTCACATGCATTTTGTTACAAAATATAGCGAAAAGTATTATATAGTGTTGCCAATTTAATGCCATTTTAAAACACAAAGAAAAACTAAAATATAAAATATAGAGGCAGAAAAATGAAAAAAATAAAGTGTCCCAACATATCAGTCTTTTGTAATAAGTGTTCCATATTAGGGCATTTGCCTGCTGGCCAGGCACGGGTCTCCTTTGCTGCGCCATCACCACTGGAACAAAAGTCATCACTTTTAATACCATCTTGTCTTCATTGACACCTTCACCACTATGAATCCTCACTGGACCTCACTCAATTCAAACACCACCAATGAATCCACTTGGGTCCTCTGGGCCCAACACGCCGATGCAAATGCTGTTGATACCACCAACTCTCCTACTGGGCCCAAATTCACCTCCACTGCCACCTCCATGTACCTGCATTGGGAGCTGACACTGCTGGGAACCCAAACTTACCCACAGCAGCAGCCATGACTTAGCGCTAGGACTGCCTTGATGATGCAGAAGCCACAAGAACCCAAACTTGCCTCCGATGCCACCAACACAAGTCTGCACTATTGGCCCATTTGAGTCTGCGCTGCTGGCATCCCTGCCCACTATCCACTGCCAATGCCATCACTGCAACTGAGCCCTTCACCAAGAGATAAGTAAAATGAACTAACATGCAGTGTTTGAAGAAAATGATTTGGTTTGTATTTTATGTCATGTCAAGTTTTAACAGACATAATCCACTTTTAAACATTTTATGAATAAAGTATATTTGGAAAAAGTGTCCCTTAAAGTGACTTGACTAGCCAATCAGATGTATCAAACTAAAAGGAGAAACAATGTTTTCACAGGCAACAATGGATATGAAATAAATGTTCAGTAATGCTCTGATCCAATCAGTTAAAACAAGGACAGGAGTGATAGCTTGAAAATTAAATTGTTGTTTGAGACATAAATTAATTAGCTTTTTGGACAACACACCTATAACATGCATTTATTCAGCATTTACAATGTAGCAAAATGTCTTCAGGTACTTCACTGGAAATGGCTTAACAAAATTTGACTTTGAAATACATTAAAAAAAAGCTAATTCAAAGACTGCTGTAAGAGATAGGTTTTACAGAATAAAGAGAAGGAATGGCCACCAACAGGATAAGGCTCTACACCTTACTAACCAGGTGACAAGAGAGGGAAAAGCAGAATTTTGATCTGCAAGAGAAGAGGAGGGATTGCAAATGAAATGCTTCTCATACCTGTAGTAACATTTACTCACTAAGCATTGGGCAAAAAGGGCAATTCATAAGTCAGAGTAACAGCAAACAGGAATGTTACCTCAATCACAGTCTCCTCCCAGAGTGTGTTGGCCATAGATGGCCACCATCTGGGCAGATGGTTGCAGTGACATCACACAATCACAAAAGAACTTGATGAGGGTTGTTGGTGCTTTAAAACTGATTAAGAGAAAACTAAAAAATAAATGTATCTTTAGAATTAAAATTAGATTTATCGCCAGCGTACTCAAGTATTAAGCGTAGGAGTACAGTAAAATGTGTACAATGTTGCCACATACAATGTGGGCAGCACATGGCTAGCACTGCTGCCTCACAGCACCAGAGACTTAGGTTCAGCTCCTGCCTCAGGCAACTATCTGTGTGGAGTTTGCACATTGTCTATGTGGGTTTTCTCCAGGTGCTCGGGTTTCCTTCCACAGTCCAAAAATGTGCAGGTTACGTGAATTGTCTATGCTGTGGCTTTGTGCGTGGGAAATCATGTCTCACAAACTTGATTGAGTTTTTTGAAGAAGATTGATGAGGGCAGAGCAGTAGATGTGATCTATATGGACTTCAGTAAGGCATTCGACAAGGTTCCCCATGGGAGACTGGTTAGCTCTCATGGAATACAGGGAGAACTAGCCATTTCGATACAGAACTGGCGCAAAGGTAGAAGACAGAGGGTAGTGGTGGAGGGTTGTTTTTCAGACTGGAGGCCTGTGACCAGTGGAGTGCCACAAGGATCAGTGCTGGGCCCCCTACTTTTTGTTATTTACATAAATGATTTGGATGCAAGCATAAGAGGTACAGTTAGGAAGTTTGTAGATGACACCAAAATTGGAGGTGTAGTGGTCAGCGAAGAGGGTTACCTCAGATTACAACAGGATCTTGATCAGATGGGCCAATGGGCTGAGAGGTGGCAGATGGAGTTTAATTCAGATAAATGCGAGGTGCTGCATTTTGGGAAAGCAAATCTTAGCAGGACTTATACACTTAATGGTAAGGTCCTAGGGAGTGTTGCTGAATAAAGAGACCTTGGAGTGCAGGTTCATAGCTCCTTGAAAGTGGAGTCGCAGGTAGATGGGATAATGAAGAAGTCGTTTGGTATGCTTTCCTTTATTGGTCAGAGTATTGAGTACAGGAGTTGGGAGGTCATGTTGCGGCTGTACAGGACACTGGTTAGGCCGCTGTTGGAATATTGCATGCAATTCTGGTCTCCTTCCTATCAGAAAGATGTTGTGAAATTTGAAAGGGTTCAGAAAAGATTTACAAGGATGTTGCCAGGGTTGGAGGGTCTGAGCTATAGGGAGAGGCTGTACAAGCTGGGACTGTTTTCCCTGGAGCGTCGGAGGCTGAGGGGTGACATTATAGAGGTTTACAAAATCATGAGGGGCATGGATAGGATAAATAGACAAAGTCTTTTCCCTGGGGTCGGGGATTCCAGAACTAGAGAGCATAGGTTTAGGCTGAGACGGGAAAGATATAAAAGAGACCTAAGGGGCAACTTTTTCACGCAGAGGGTGGTACGTGTATGGAATGAGCTGCCAGAGGATGTGGTGGAGGCTGGTACAATTGCAACATTTAAGAAGCATTTGGATGGGTATATGAATAGGAAGGGTTTGGAGGGGTATGGGCCGGGTGCTGGCAGGTGGGACTAGATTGAGTTGGGATATCTGGTCGGTATGGATGGGTTGGACCGAAGGGTCTGTTTCCATGCTGTACATCTCTCTGATTCTATGACTCTAAATTGCCCATAGTGTTAGCTGAAGGGGTAAACGTAGGGGAATGGGTCTAGGTGGATTGCTCTTCGGAGGGTCGGTGTGGACTTGTTGGGCCGAAGGGCCTGTTTCCACACTGTAGGTAATCTAATCATATAGTGCCATCTTAGGTACAAAGTACAAGCTTTCAATTCTTATTTATAAATAATTTATATCAGAAGTATTTCACTTATAACTTGCTGAATTCAAACCAGTTAATTCCACATATTTTTGAGTCTGTAGGATTAATAAAATTATTCCACAAGAAAAGAAACGATCCAAGATTGTTACCTTCCTCCAAACGACCTGCTTAATTTTATTAAGCCTTCACTGTACTGTACATGTCTGTGGTATTTTAAGAATCTGGGGTTTCTCTCTTCAGAATATATACTCCCCCATTTAAAGAGTGCATAAAAGAGTAGGGTAACAGAAAACACTCAAATGAGATAATTTAATAATTTTACAATTTTATTTATAAAACAACAACACATATAACAAACAACACATTTTAATGAGATAAATAAAGTGTTATACAAAAAGGATCAAAAGATATAATACCAAATCTAACAGAAGCAAGTTTGATATTATTTGTAATCTATTCAAGAATAACTTATAGAATTTCCATCATCAGTTGAAGTTTTATCTTAAAGCCCAAGTGAGTAAGTAAGGGGAAAAAATGTCTTTTGAGAAGTATGAGAGTCTCTAACACTTCTAACAACATAATGAAAGAATGTTATTTTTATATTGTTCTGATTCCACCGCTTTGCAAATGTGAGTGTTAAACAAATGCATAAGTTCCTCCCACTTTCAAGTGATGTTGCATTATTCCTTAATTATTCAAATTCCTTTATGAAGTCGTGATCTGTTATCTAGGCTTGATAAAGGTTTATCAGGGGAAAAAATATTTCATTCTCGTCTTTAAAAGTGTTATTTCAGCCTGGTGCCTAATGGTATTAATGTGATTAAAAAATCTCTCATGCTATCTCCTATCAATTGTATGCTTTCAGGTTTTATGGATCCAGTATCTCTCCTATAATTAACATCTTATTTCACTCCTAGGCATGGTGGTTCCAGTATGTGTCCTACAGTTAACGCCTTATTTCACTCCTAGGCATGGTGGCACCATGTTTATTTCCAAGCCTTCTTAATTTCAAAGTGAACCTTACTACTTTTCCTGCCAGCTGCAAAGGAGTATTTAATGGTTATCTCCTTACACTATATTAATCCTTATCTGTAAATGATTTTAATATCTGTGCGTATCCTATCTATTTAGATATATTATTTCTCAATCAAATCTATATTTGGAACCAGACATTGCTACAATCCCCTTCTTTGGATTTCTTTGAACATACATACTGTACTCCCACTTCTACTGTAATGAGCAAATGACTTGAACAAGGACATACATCTTCCCAGGTGTACCTTGCTGGGGGACAGTAAACAGCCCTTTCTACCATTCGGAGTCCCTCTACCTTCTTACTTAATTCATAGATTCATATAGTGCAGAAAAGTCCCTACGGCCCATCGAGCCTGCACTGCTACCTTTTCAAGTTTGCTAATCCCAATTTCCCGCACTTATCCAATATCCTTAAATATTAGGGGAGTGCTAGTTCTGGGTTCAGGTGGCCCTCAACTAAAGCTGACCCCTTGCACCCCAAACTGTGCCCATTGATCAGAATAAACACTTTTTTTTAACCATCCCAAAGAGATATCAAGCAATTCCTTGTATAAAGACATTCCATATAGTTGATTTCAGTGAGCTGACACTCAGGAGTTTGAATCCATCCTCCGGTATTCTGATGAAAAGTCACTGGACTCAAAATACTGCCAGACCTGTTGAGTTTCTCCAGTAACTTCTGTTTTTGTTTCAGACCTCCAGCATCCGCAGTCCCTTGTTTTACATTACTGCAGGGTGATTATGCGAGCAGTTGCATCTTTGTTTCTGTCAGCTGCTGTTCCAGTGAAGTGTCACTGCAAAGCAGTGTGTCTATGTATACATGGTCACATTAATAATCGCAACCTTCTCCACTTGCTGTATCCTCCACTGTAAAGGAGCCCCTCATTTTGTCAACAATAAGTCTTCCTTGACAGAGACATGGGAGTGTTGGGAGTGGAGATCGATCTCAATCACATCAGTGGGAAATTGATTAGATGCTACAGAATAATATGAAAAATATTAGAATCATTTTTTTTAGATTAAATCAGATTACTTACAGTGTGGAAACAGGCCCTTCGGCCCAACAAGTCCACACCGACCCTCCAAAGAGCAAACCACCCAGACCCATTCCCCTACATTTAACCCTTCACCTAACACTACAGGCAATTTAGCAAGGTCAATTCACCTAACCTGCACATTTTTGGACTGTGGGAGGAAACCCACGCAGACACGGGGAGAATGTGCAAACTCCACACAGTTGCCTGAGGCGGGAAATGAACCCACGTCTCCGGGCCCTGTGCCACCGTCCCGCCCACCTCCTCAATCGTCTTATGTCATATTATTATGAACAAATAATTATTAACAATTCAGTAATATTTGAACTCTTTTAATCACAAATTTCTAAAATAAAAAACATAGAAACCAAAAACCTCTCTGAGGAACAAGCTATTTTGTTAGGTTCCCAATTCTTTCCTACCACGAATCAGTCTGATTAGATGTGGTAGCAAAAGAATTGGGGACCTAGCAAAATAGCTTGTCCCTCAGAGAATTTTTCATTTTGATGTATTTTGTTTTAGAAACTTTTGATAAAAAGAATTTAAATATTACTGAATTGTTAATAATTATTCATTCATAATAATACAATGACTTAGGAAGATTGAGGAGGAGATTCTAAAAAGGAAAGAGGCAACATGGGCAACATGATGGAGTCACAGGTAGACAGAATAATGAAGAAGGTGTTTGGTATGCATGCCTTTATTGGTCAGTGCACTAAGTATAGGAGTTTTGTGGTCATGTTGCAGCTGTACATGACATTGGTGAGACTACTTTAGGAATATTGGTTTCCCTGCTGTAGGAAGAACGTTGTGAAACTTGAAAAGGTTCAGGAAAGATTTACAAGGATATTGCAAGTGTTGGAGGGTTTGAGCTATAGGGAGAGCCTGAATTGGCTGGGACAGTTTTCTCTGGAGCATCAGAGGCTGAGATGTGACCTTAAAGAAGTTTATAAAATCACGAGAGGCATGGATAGGGTGAATAGTCAAGGTCTTTTCATTGGGGTAGGGAGTCCAAAATAAGACATCATAGGTTTAAAATGAGATTTAAAAGGGAACCAAGGGGCAACTTTTTCATACAGAGGGTGGTATATGTATGGAATGAGCTGCCAGAGGAGGTGCTGAAGGCTGGTGCAATTAAAACATTTAAAAGGCATCTGCATGGGTACATGAATAGGAAGGGTTTAAAGCCAGAAGACAGAGGGTGGTGGTGGGCAGTTGCTCTTCAGACTAGAAGTTTGTCACCAGTGCATTGCCATAAGGATCGGTGCTGGGTCCACTACTTTTCATCATTTACATAAATGATTTGGATGCGAGCATAAAAGATATAGTTAGTAAGTTTACAGATGACACCAAAATTGGAGATGTAGTGGACAGCGAAGAAGGTTACCGCAAATTACAGCAGGATCTTGATCAGATGGGCCAATGGGTTGAGAAGTGGCAGATGGAGTTTAATTCAGATAAATGCGAGGTGCTGCATTTTGGGAAAGCAAGTCTTAGCAGGAATTATACATTTAATGGTAAGGTCCTAGGGAGTTTTGCTGAACAAGGAGACCTTGGAGTTCAGGTTCATAGCTCCTTGAAAGTGGAGTCGCAGGTAGATAGGATATGCTCTCCTTTATTGGTCAGAGTATTGAGTACAGGAGTTGGGAGGTCATGTTGCGGCTGTACAGGACATTGGTTAGACTACTTTTGGAATATTGTGCACCATTTTGGTCTCCTTCCTATCGGAAAGATGTTATGGAACTTGAAAGGGTTCAGAAAAGATTTACAAGGATGTTGCCAGGGTTGGAGGATCTGAGCTACGGGGAGAGGCTGAATAGGCTAGGGCTATTTTCCCTGGAGCGTCTGAGGCTGAGGGGTGACTTTATAGAGATTTACAAAATCATGAGGGGCATGGATAGGATAAATGGAAAAGGTCTTTTCCCTGGGGTGGGGGGGGGGGGGGGTCCAGAACTAGAAGGCATAGGTTTAGGGTGAGAGAAGAAAGATATAAAAGAAACCTAAGGGGCAATGTTTTCACGCAGAGAGTGGTACGTGTATGGAATGAGCTGCCAGAGGAAGTGGTGGAGGCTGGTACAATTGCAACATTTAAAAGGCTTTGGATGGGTATTTGAATAGGAAGGGCTTGGAGGGGTATGGGCTGGGCAGGTGGGAGTAGATTGGGTTGGGATATCTAGTTGGCATGGACGAGTTCGACCAAAGGGTCTGTTTCTGTGTTGTACACCTCTAATACTATGACTGCATAAATGGGACCAGGTTAATTTAGGAGTAGATTGGGTTGGGATATCTGGTCGGTATGGACAAGTTAGACCAATGGTCTGTTTCCATGCTATACAATTCTATGACTAATCAACTATAGACTTGAACATGGTAGTGTCATGTTTCTTTCCAGGCCTTGATTTCAAAGTAGAAATTTCAGAAACATGATGAATAAGCCTCAGCTGCAAGCTGATCAAACCATGTTTCTCTTTCCTCCACATCATCTGGAACTCAAATATCTTTTCACGTATACTAAACAGGACACTCAAAACTGCATGCTGTGATTGCATTTTTCCCTAACAAACATTATGGATTGTACAAATGGATCATCACTTCTGTATGCTGTTTCACTGTGTGCCATATAATGTTGAACAATTGTTGGATTTATTGTCTCTGTACTTCAGAGGAATTGAATCCTTGAACTTCAAAGCTCCTGTGATGATCCACACCCTTCTCTTTTCTGTTCTATTTTCTTTATATACCTTGCTTTATTTCTCCCAAACTGTATTGTGTAAAGAAACTAATGAATTATAGTTACACCATCTCAGAACATTCCAAAGAACTTTACAGCCAATAAAGCATTTATGAAGGATTACCATTGTTATAATGTAGAAAATGTGGCAGCTCATTTTCAAGGAGGAAGGGCCCCAAAATAGTGTGCTACTGACCGGATAACCTGTCTTAGTGATATGTACTAAAGCTGTGATAATAAATAAAAGTCAGCCAGGATTCTGGGAGAACAGTCCCGCTTTTCTTCAAAATAGATTTGTCTTTTTATTCTATCATGGGATATGAGCTCATTAGCAAAGATTGCTTTTGTTTCCCATTCTAAATTGCCTTTGAACTGAGTGGCTTGATAAACCATTGCAGAGGACAGCTAAGAGTCAATGCTGTGGATCTAAAATCAAACATTGACGAAACCATGTTAAGGAGAACAGGTTTATTTCCCGAACTAGCTTTTATAATAATTGTCAATTGTTTGATGGTCACTGTTACTGAGATCAGCTTTATATTCCATATTTATTCATTGAGTTTAAATTCCACCAGCTGCCACAGTGGGATTTGAATTAATATCTTCAAAACATTAACTGAGGCTTCCAGAACACTAATTCATGACACAATCACTACATCTCCCTGAAATCTGACACATCCACCTGGAAAAGTAAATGAGGCTCTCTTTTAACATCCTATCACCTATTACTATTGATCCTTAGGTGAGGGTTCTAAATTCATTGTGATTCTGGATGAGATTTTGTTTATGGCCCTGGGAGAGGAGTAATGAATTGACTTCACTTTTTAACTAGACCTCTTTCTAGGTTAGTTGCAATAAGGTTAATTTAAAAAGACTTTCTTTATCCAATCTAAATGTACTTGTGCTTAAAAAGGAGCTACGTTACACAGGTTTTCTTGAATTAAAGGGTGAATTTATTAATCACTAACTGCAAGAAAAGATGCCACACACATGAATACAGAATAGAAATGTGAATTGAGTAAAATGATAACAGTTAAAAAGATGTACAAACCATTCTCTGGTTTCTGTTAAGAGTAGATGGTGGCATGTTGTGGTACTTTAGTTGGATGACACTGGCAACATCAACATTTGTTGTGAGGCAGTTGATTTTGGGATTCTTGGTACTGCAAGTTAGTTGACATGCTTTTGTCCTGTTTCCTTTTCAATGGTGTCTCCATTGGATGACTTGACTTTACTTGCTGCAAGATGCGTCTAATAGCTGTCCATAAATTGTGCCTTTCACAGCACTTAGTCTGCACAAGTACATCTGTCGAGTAGCATACAGCCTATAGGCTGCAGTTGGTTTTTAATCCTTTTTTGTATATTTCTGGAAGAGTAAAACACAAAAATGCTGCAGTCTGGATCATAATATAAAGTATATGGTTATCTCTTCCATTTAAATTTCTCTGAAGTTTTGCTGACACTATACAGTTAACATGTTCTGTGGGTTCACATGGCTTTGTAAGACAGAAACATGCTCAGACATCTTTGGTATTATGTCTCTTTTATAAAGCACATGTTGTATTTTGAAGTTCAAGTGTTCCTAAGTAATCTGGGGTTATGATCCATTGTCACGGCGTATCTATCCACTTAAGCTGTCTGCTGCCCCACTGCCCACTCTAAGGCTGGAGCTCAGCAGAGGAAGTAGAAGTCTCACCACTAGAGACAACTGAATTGGGATGACTCTGCTTCTGTGGCACTCAGCTGCATTTTATCTACAGCAGTCAATCAAATGGCTGCAAGTGAGGTTGTTGTCCTATTAAGAACAGGGTTTGCTGCATAAACAACAAATATCCATTAGCTTACATCCTTAGCATTGGCACAATTAGCAGTGGACATTGCTGGAACTGGAGCTGGAACTGATAGCTGTGCACTCTCAAAATCAGGTAAATGGGGTGTTGGCATTTAATGGGAAGGGTGATCTCAAGGTAGATAAGCCACTTGGCAGCTTTCCTGCCACTGTTAACCTGGCGTGATAGCAGGAAACTGTCAAACATGCAACCAGATCTTCCCAAAATATCGTATCAACCTAGATTAGAGTGGTGCTTGAAAAGCACAGCAGTTCAGACAGCATCCAAGGAGCAGGAAAATCGACGTTTCGGGCAAAAGCCCTTCATCATGTTTGCCTGAAACATCGATTTTCCTGCTCCTCAGATACTGCCAGACCTGCTGTGCTTTTCCAGCCCCACTCTAATCTAGACCCTGATTTCCAGCATCTGCAGTACTCACTTTTGCCTACTGTATCAACTTTTCAACCTTCCACCCTATCCCCACAGAGCTAGTAAAACTGAGATCCAGTAAATGACTGATGTCTTCCTGAAGATTTTTTAAAGTTTCCACATGTTTGTCAGCCTTCATATTTTTCCTTGGTGACAAGTTTCATGATTGCTTCCCCAAGATCCAATTCCAAATGTACATGTGGAGACCCAATTTCAAATATACATACGCGTTTCTTATCTGAAAGCCAACCTGATCTACAGACTTGGCTCCTTGCCAGGTTGGGAAAAGTACAGCAAAGTCTGCAGGCAGGGAGAAGGGTGTTGCTTAGAGCTCAGAAGACACAGATAGAGGAGGGGGAAGAGAGTCTGATTGTGAAAGTTTAGAGGCATGGAGGGCAAGTAGTTCATCCATATGTGACCCCCAACAGATGCTGTAAGCTTCTCCCTGAAACTTTCCTCAATTCACATCAGCTGTTGGATTTCATCAGGGCTAGAAAACATACCCACTCGCAGTAAAAACTACAAAATTGATTACATTGGGGGTTATCTGCCACATTAGAAAATTGGAACTGCCTACCTGTTGGCTGAGATAGGTTGGCTTTTTGGTCCATGTCTCGTCTCCACAAAGCCAAGAAGTGGATGTGTTAAAAGTCAACTTTCAGAATGATTTGAATCCAACCCACTAGTTTTTGTGTTAAAATTAATGGGTGTGTTAAATTAGAACTAAGTGGAGGCTGTTTTCCCTGAAACATTGGAGCCTGAGGGGTGAACTTAAAGAGGTTTATGAAATGATGAGAGGCATGGATAGGGTAAATCAACAAGGTATTTTCCCTGGGGTGGAGGAGTCCAGAACTAGAGGGCATAGGTTTAGGATTAGAGGGGAAACATTTAAAAGGGACTTAAGGGGCAACTTTTTCACACAGAAGGTGATGCGTGTATGGAATGAACTGCCAGAGAAAGTTGTGAAGGCTGGTACAATTACAATATTTAAAAGGCACCTGGACGAGTATATGAATAGGGAGGATTTGGAGAGAAATGGGCCAAGTACTGCCAAATAGGAATAGATTGATTTAGGATATCTGGTCGGCATGGATGAGTTGGATTGAAGGGTTTGTTTCCGTGCTGTACATGTCTGTGACTCTATGACTAGAGCTGAAAGAAGAAATATTTTCTCTGGTAGAGGATTTTAGAACAAGAGGATATAGCCTTACAATCAGAATCTAGCCATTCAAAGTTCAAATTAGGAAAAATTTCTTCACACAAAAGCCAGTAGAAGTATGGAACTCTATTCCACAAAACAATACAGATAATTAATACAGTTAATTAATACATTAAAGGTGGAAAGACTTCTGCAAGTCAAGAATGTGGGTGAAATGGAACCAGGGTGGGAGTACGGAATTAAGATGAAGATCAGGCATGACCTCGGTAAATAACAGGTTACTAACCCTAACCTTACAGTTACTATGTTCTGAACATCAATATGCAATAAGTCATCTGAACTCACCTCTTCAAAACAATCGGCTGTGTTTATTTAATACCAAGCCTTTAACACATCTATGTACTCTATCCTTGATTGACTTTGGTTTTTCGATACTTGAGAATCAACACTGACATGTGTAGGTTATTTTCTTTACAGCAAGTACTTTTTGAGTTTCAAATATTCCATCATTTGGTTGTTTCAAAACTGTTGAAATGTTGTAACTATTTTGTGGAACCAGTGGACTCAACTTTCCCACTTTTTAGCAAAGTGTTTTTGCTGGTGAGATTCATGACTGATGGTTTAACCCATCCACCACTACCAACCAACACCACCACCCACCCCAGCCCAATTCTTATATTATTCAGCCCCTTAATTATACAGTATCTATGGTGACCAGCTGATGCAATCGTGCAGCAAGAGTGATAGAATTGCTCACCGTTATCCAGACATATTTGAATTCCAAATTCACTGCACTTCAACCACTGCAAACCAGGAGCTTTCCTCATTGTGAAATGTTCAACTCTATTCACTGACCGCCTGGGAACCCTCCAACCACAAGGGATGAACTCGGATTTCTCCAGTTTCCTCATTTCCCCTCCCCCCACCTTGTCTCAGTCGGTTCCCTCAACTCAGCACCGCCCTCCCAACCTGCAATCTTCTTCCTAACCTCTCCGCCCCCACCCCACTCCGGCCTATCACCCTCACCTTGACCTCCTTCCACTTATCCCACCTCCATCGCCCCTCCCCCAAGTCCCTCCTCCCTACCTTTTATCTTAGCCTGCCTGGCACTCTCTCCTCATTCCTGATGAAGGGCTTATGCCCGAAACGTCGAATTTCCTATTCCTTGGATGCTGCCTGACCTGCTGTGCTTTAACCAGCAACACATTTTCAACTCATCACTGACAATATAGCCTAGAAAAGAAAACTGACACCTAATTTAGCAGACAGAAATCTCGATGTGCTCTTCATTGAGAGAAGGGCAGTTTCATCCACATGAAAAAGGTCACAATACCCATCCCTGCCAGCCCACAGGCAGATAGTGGTCTGAATCAGTGTACTTTCCAGAGTCGAGCACAACATGCAGCAATGCCAAAAGGAGGTTAATGACCTTCTGCATTCTGTAAGGGTAAGTGCCATATTTTTCCTGTGCCACCTCATATTCAGAGTCATTGTCACTCACTGACTCTGCCACTGTACAGAACTCTAAACAAAGCTCGTGTTCTGCAAGTCTCACTTGTGGATACAGCCTGTCTACTCAACAACTTTTACCACCTCATCCTCCCAAATCACTAACCCCTCCTGCCTCTATGCTTCCTACACACGCACTGGGAACACCTTACCACCTCTTTTGCCTCTGAATCACCACTAACTCCTTTCCCATCCACATCTATAATACTAACTTCTTCCCTTTGTCTCACTATAAGAAAAGAAATCTCACAACCAGACCATGTCTCAAGACCAGCAGAAAGGGGGCAAACATTAGGCTCCTGACCCCATATGATGACAAAATACAGGAATTGGCCAGAGAAGAGCAATCACTCATGTGAGGATCTTTATGAGGAACCATCCAAGTGAGCTTCATTGTGTGTACTGTACTGCACTGCTCTGATTTCCCATTAGCACCAATGCTAAATCTTCTTTCCCTGAACAAACGTTACTGCTTTTTAACAACCATTATCCACTCTTCTCTTAGGCTATTGGACCCATAAGACCATAAGATTTAGGAGCAGAAGTAGGCTATTCAGCCCACTGAATGCAGGTACAAGCATGCAGGTACAGCAGGCAGTGAAGAAAGCTAATAGCATACTTCATAATAACAGGAATTGAGTATAAAAGCAAAGAGGTTCTTCTGCAGCTGTACAGGGCCCTGGTGAAGCTGCACCTGGAATATTGTGTGCAGTTTTGGTCTCCAAATTTGAGGAAAGACATTTTGGCTATTGAGAGAGTGCAGCGTAGGTTCACAAGGTCAATTCCTGGAATGGTGGGACTATCTTACATTGAAAGATTGGAGCGACTGGGCTTGTATACCCTTGAGTTTAGAAGGCTGAGAGGGGATTTGATTGAGATGTATAAGATTATTAAAGGATTGGATACTCTGGAGGCAGGAAGCATGTTTCCGCTGATGGGTGAGTCCCGAACCAGAGGACACAGTTTAAAAATAAGGGATAGGCCATTTAGAACAGAATTGAGAGTGGTGGGTGTGTGGAATGTTCTGCCCCAGAAGGCTGTGGAGGCCAAGTCTCTGGATACTTTTAAGAAAGAGTTGAATAGAGCTCTTAAGGTTAGTGGATAGTTATGGTGATAAGGCAGGAACAGGATACTGATTGAGGATGACAAGCCATGATCATAATGAATGGTGGTGCTGGCTTGAAGGGCAGAATGGCCTACTCCTATTGTCTATTGAATCTACTCCATCACTCAATTAACAACTTAGGCTTCAATTGCAGTACCTCAGTTGAAATCTAATACACTACATGAATAATTGCTCAATCCTTATTGAATCTTTGCTTATCCGAACAGTTTATAGGTCTGTTGTTTGACTTATCTTTTGTTACTTACTTTCTCACATCTTGCATGGTTTCACTGATACATTCTAAAGAAAACAATATGTAACCTATCTGTTTCACAGATTAAAACTGTCCCTCTATGGCTTTTTTTTTCCTGCTTTTGGCTTCATCGTTTCTCACAAAAAATGTTATTTGTGGCAACAATCTAACTTTGCCTAGTTTGTCTATAAACTTAATACAGTATCTTTTCTTTCCTAATGTTTAGCTCCGCTTTGAGCATTGTACCACCTACTGACCACCTACTCCTCCCCCACTGAGCTGCACTCACTGCCCAGGATTACACAAAGAAAATCACTGGATCACAGTTGACATCATGAACATGAATCCCAGAAGACTCAAAGAAAAGCAAAATTCTGTGGCTGCCAGAAATCTAAGATAAAACAGAGATGCTGGAGGAACTCCGCAAGTCTGGCGGCATCTTTGGAGAGAAAACCAGAGTGTACCATTAGACACTTCTTCAGTCCCAAAATGTTCATGCTGAACCCTTAATGTTAATTCTGTTTTTGTATTCTGAGATGCCACCATGCTTGTTGCACTTCTCCAGTACCTTATGTTTTTGTAGGAGCCCAACAAGATGTAGTGCTTTTAAGAGAATGAATAAAGCAAAGCAGGCAAAATTTGTTCTGACAAGCTATTCCAGTCATGATTTCCTTGCAAGTTCAAGATTTTGTTAATAAAAATTTGTCCTGAGGAATAAAGTACAAGAAGCTGGAACATATGGCAAGTCAGTAAACATCTGCAGGTTGAATAGACAGAGTTGACATTTCTAATGCATTCTCTTCTTAAGTACTGAAAATATATCATTATGGAATAAAAAGATTTCTGGGTGATATAATAGATCATTTCACTGAAGAATGCACTGAAGAAATAGAAGAAAACATGTTATGAATAAATAAATAGGAAAAAAAAGTGCTGTAAAATTAGAAAATTGGAAAACATAAAACACCTTATTTGATTGTCACATTCCAAAATAGTCACCAGTCACATGACACAAGGAAGCATCAGGATCAGGCGAGATTATTTGTATTCAGAGTAATAGGTTGTACAATTATGACGTAAATGAAGAAGAGTTTCTTCTCTCAGAGGGCTGTGAATCTGTGGAATGCTTTACTCAATAGATCTGTTGAGGCTGGGTCATTAAGAATACTTAAGGCTAACATGGTGGCACAGTGGTTAGCACTGCTGCCTCACTGTGCCAGAGACCCAAGTTCAATTCCCACCTCAGGCAACTGTCTGTGTGGAGTTTGCACATTCTCCCCGTGTCACCGAGTGTTTCCTCCCACAGTCCAAAAATGTGCAGATTAGGTGAATTGGCCATGCTAAATTGTCCGTAGTGTTAAGGGAATGGATCTGGGTGGGTTGCTCTTCGGAGGGTCGGTGTGGACTTGTTGGACCGAAGGGCCTATTTCCACACTGTAAGTAATCTAACCTTAAAAGAAAAGAGTTTTTAATCAGTAAAGAAATTAAACATCATGGGAAAAGGAAGGAAAGTAATGTTGAGGATAATCACATCAGTCACAATGTCATTGAATGGTGGAGCAGACTCAATTGGCTGAATTGGCTTCATTCCTGATGAAGGGCTTATGCCCGAAACGTCGAATTTCCTATTCCTTGGATGCTGCCTGACCTGCTGTGCTTTAACCAGCAACACATTTTCAACTGTGATCTCCAGCATCTGCAGACCTCATTTTTTACCCTCAATTGGCTGAATGGCCTATTTCTGCTCTTACATCTTGTCATCTTAATATCAGTGGGTATCACCATGTCAATTGCTCAGATTTTGGTATAGTAATAAAAGCAAAAGAATCAATGTTTATCTTCATTGCTTCAATAACACTGGCAGTATTTTTGAGAGTCTGCACTTGCTCTGAGTAATTCAGACATTCAGAAATTGCTGTCAGTGAGTCTATGTTCCTCTATAGGTTGCAATGTACAAGTTTCCACAGACTGCAAGCTCCATCATAGCCATGATTCATTGAGATTTATCACACTTTAAAGATGTGAGGTAGGGGATCCAAGATGGCGGCGACCCAGCAAGACTGAGTCCACAGTGCTCTACCCAAAACTTGGGGAAAGTGGGCTATCCACCCCCACCACACTCACTAAACCATTTATAATAGTTGTTAACCTTAAATAGTTACCTATTAGTACATTTAAATAGTCTAATACTAGCTGGAAAATGAGTAAAGGGAAGGGAACAGGCGGCTCTAAGAAAGCAGGGACCCCTCCCCCACCCTCTCCCTCTTCAGCTGCAACAAAGGTGTCTTCAGCTACTTCAGGAGATTTACCAATGAAGATGAGCTTTGTGGAGATGTTTGCCAGGTGGGAGGCGAAGATTGATGCTTTTATCGATGAGTCTCGGCAGAGCAGAGAAGCACTATCAGCCGAGCTGCAGAAGCAGGGCAGAGACATTCAGGAATTGGAGTGCCGAGTCAGAGAGGTGGAGTCGAAGGCCGCAGCCTCAGAGACTGCGATAAAATCGGCAGCCGACCACATCCGTTTTCTCGAGAATCGAGTCCAGAACCTAGAAAACCACATTGATGACCTCGAAAATCAATGTCGTAGAAAAAATATTCGGTTGTTGGGCCTGCCCGAGCAGGAAGAGGGAGGTCAGCTGACAGCATTCTTACAGCATTGGCTGCCACAACTTTTAAATCTGCAGGCTGGATCAGGCCAGGTAAGGGTAGAATGGGCCTACCGGGTCACAGTACGTGGGCCCGGCTCAACCCAGCGCCCACGCCCGGTCCTGTTCCAGCTGCAGAGCTATAGGGAGAGGCAGATGCTCCTGGAAGCCTCAAGAAATCTGGGAAAAGATCCCCAAGCTATGACCCACAAAGGATCCAGGATCATGCTGTTCCAGGACTTCTCCCCAGCTTTGGTCCGAAAGAGGAAGGCATTCGATGAGGCAAAGAAGCGTTTAAGGGACTTAAATATTCAGTACTCCTTACGATATCCAGCGACGCTACGCCTTAGCCACGAAGGATCCATATATAACTTCGGATCACCGGAGAAGGCTAAGGAATTCTTGGACTCTCTTAAATAAACTGTAAGAGATTGTGGACGCTGGTCTGCCTTTCCCATTATTTTGGTTTACATCCCTTCATCTTTTCTTATCTTTCCCCCTATGTGTGTATGTATATATATATGTTGGGGCGTTTGGTTAATGTTGATGGGGAGAGGTGGTTACCTTATTCTATTTTACTTCTGTTTTTAGGAGCGGGGTTGTTTTTCTTTCCCCTGTTATTTTGTGGCATTATATTTAAGTATTACATGTTGAGATTGTAATCTTATAGTTATATATGGTATTAATATTCCCAAATATATTTAGATGTGGGTGTGGGTGGGGGTGGGGTGTTCACTGTTAACTCTAGCTTTATATTATATTTGAATTCTCCTCATTTTATTGAGGAACACCTGGGTCAAGGGTGGGGCACTGGTTGGAAGAGGGTAAGATGGACTGTGGGAGAGGAAGTGACGCTCCCTGGGAACAAGGGAGAAAATCTCCAATTCGGAATGTTTTATATCTTTTATATTTAGAAAGAGTTTTTTGTTATATTGTTTTGAGTGTATCAGAGAGTCTTTACTTTTGTAAATCTTGTATGCTCCATGCTCGGGATGTTCTAGATAGGGTTTCCCCTCCCGAGGGGTCTCGGATCTGTCCAGATGATTATGGCTGAACAGTCGGTTAAGTGGTGCACCTGGAATGTCAGGGGGAGTAATTCGCCAGTTAAAAGGAAGAAAATATTATCAAATCTTAAGAAGGAGAGAGTTGATATAGCTCTCCTACAGGAGACACACCTGTCGGATAAAGAACACTTAAAATTACGACAGGGCGGATTTGATCAGGCCTTTTTTTCCTCTTTTAATTCAAAAAGCAGGGGAGTCGTTATCCTTGTCCGGAAGAACTTCCCTTTGAAAATTCTAAATCAGATAAAAGACGAATCTGGACGATATATTTTGATTAAAGCCCTCATAAATGGAGAGGAATATGGGATCTTAAATGTATACTGCCCCCCGGCACACCCCTTTAAATTCATAACGGAAGCTTTTTCAAAACTGATGGCCTTTGGTGCCCGTCATACAATTATAGGGGGAGACTTTAATTGTATTATGGATCCGGAAATAGACAGGATTCCCAAGAGTGCCGCTGGAGTATCTCCCAGATCTAGACAACTGGCGGACCTGAATAACGAATTAGGATTGGTAGATGTATGGAGATGTCTCCATCCACAGGGTAGAGATTTTTCTTTCTACTCTAATCCACATAAATGTCACACAAGAATTGATATGTTTTTTGCCCCATCGATTTTTCTAAACTCTATAGCAACCTGTAAAATAGGTACTATAGCAATCTCTGACCATGCCGCTGTATACATGGAAACTAAGGTAAAGAACAATGGGAGGGGAGATCCAAGATGGCGGCGACTCAGCAAGTCTGAGTTTACAGAGCTCTTCCCAAAACCTGGGTAAAGTGAGTTACTCACCCCCACCACACTTACCAAACCACCCAAAAAAATTTCTAACCTTAATTAGCTGTTTACTATTATATTTAAGCAGTTTAATATTAAGTGGATAATGAGTAAACCAAAGGGATCCCGCAGCTCTCAGAAAACAAAGACCCCTCCCCCACCCTCCTCTCCTCCTCCGGCTGCAGCTGATGTAAAAACAGGCCTTGAAGAGATGATTGCCAGGCTGGAAACGACACTCGTCAATTTCATCGCAGAATCCAGACAGAGATGGAACTCATTCGAAGAAAAGCTGCAGAAACACAGCCAGGCTCTCGAGGAATTACAGGGCCGAGTGGAGGGGGCGGAGCTAAAGGCCACGACCTCCGAGGCTGCAGCACAAACAGCTGCAGAACAGGTGCGAGCTCTGGAGCAGAGAGTCCGGGCCTTTGAAATCTACATGGATGACCTGGATAATAGAAATCAGAGAAAGAATATCCGTCTTCTGGGCCTCCCTGAACAAGAAGAGAAGGGACAGTTAGTAGTATTTCTGGAGCGATGGTTGCCCCAGCTTTTAAACCTGGGGGCTGAAACTGACCGGGTAAGGGTGGAGTGGGCCTACCGGGTCGCAGTACGCGGATCTGGCCCAAACCAGCGCCCACGCCCGGTCCTGTTCCGGCTGCAGAGTTATAGGGAGAGGCAGATACTCCTGGATGCCTCCAGAAATCTTGGAAAGGATCCTAAAGCCATGATTCATGAAGGATCCAAGATTATGTTATTTCAGGACTTCTCCCCGGCTTTGGCACGAAGGAGGAAGGCGTTTGATGAGGTGAAGAAATGTCTACGGAACTTAAATATTCAATACACCTTACGCTACCCAGCGACGTTATGCTTTACCCACGAAGGATCCGAGTATAATTTTAGATCACCAGAAGAGGCTAAGGAACTTTTAGACTCGTTTAAATAAATCGTAAGAGACAATTTATGTTGGCTTGCCTCTTCCACACTCCGTGGGGAGAAGTGGATACTTTACTCTACTTTACTTTTGCTTCTGGGAGCAGGGTTGTCTTCTCTTGCTATTTTATGTTATTATACTTAATTGTAATTTGTTGGAGTTGTAATTTTATAGTTATGTGTGTTTGTACGTGGCATTGATGTATCAGATATACTCAGGTATGGGTGGGGAGGGGTGGGGGTGGGGCACTCACTGTCAACTCTAGCTCGGTATTATATCTAAATCCTATTAAGGAGCGCCCGGGTCAAGGTGGGACACTGTTTGGGAGAGGATATGGTGGACCTTTAGAAAGGAAGTAAGGCCCCCTGAGAACAGGGGGAGGATCTCCATTCAAACATGTTTTATTTTTTTTGCTCTTATTGTTTGGAAATAGTTTCCTTTTTATTATACTGTTATGAGTGTATTAGAGAACATTTTCTCTTGTTTGAAGGGTGTAAGTGACTCAACTATACACTCTGGATAATTGTGGATTAGATTAGTAGTTAACTGAGTTTCATTGTTTTTCTTTCTTCTTTAGTATCATTCCTTTGAATTTTGATGATTATATATTTAAGATCTATTTTTATATTAATGTTTGTGCTTGAAAGTTCTGTTTATTTTTGTAAATCTGTCAAAATATTAAATTTCTAATAAAAATATCTTTAAAAAAAAAAGAACAATGGGACATCCGCTCGGCATTGGCGTATGGACCCCTTCCTGATAAAAGATAGCAAATTTTTAAAGTACTTCTCCCAAGAACTTAAAACTTTTTTAGAAATTAATACTGGTACGGCTAGCAATCCGTCAATGATGTGGGAGACCATCAAAGCTTATGCACGAGGTTTGATCATCTCCTATGCAGCGACCCAGAGGAAAATGAAGGGAGAGCAACAGCGTCTGCTCGAAGCTCGCCTAAAAGCAGCCGAAACAGCATACGCTGATAGACCTTCTATCACAAAATTGCAGAGGATTACAGCTCTTAGGACAGCTTTAAACACCGCGCTTACTCAAACGGCTAAAAGGGAAATATTATTTGCGAAACAAAGATTATATGAATATGGCGACAAACCGGGTAGATACTTAGCATTTCTTGCAAAGAAAAAGAAAGCCCCTCAAACTATTCCGACCATCAAGGAAAGTACAGGTACCCTGACTCATGATCATAAAAAGATCAATGCGACCTTTAAAGAATTTTATTCTGAACTATATAGATCGCAGGATTGTGAAGATAGGATTAGGAGGATGCAGTCATTTTTTAAAAATTTGACCTTCCCGGGCCTGACTCCGGAACAGGTGTCGGCCCTAAATACCCCTTTAACAGTCCAAGAAATACTTGAGGCAATTAGGCAACTTCAGAGCGGAAAAGCACCGGGCCCGGATGGTTTTCAAGCTGAATTCTATAAAGAATTTACAGGAATATTGGTTGACCCACTTATGGATATGTATAATTTTGCGCATAGTCAGGTCTGTCTCCCGCCCACGCTGAAAGAAGCAAATATTTCTCTTATCCTCAAAAAAGGAAAAGACCCAGAAGATTGTGCATCTTACAGACCAATATCCTTACTAAATGTAGACTTTAAAATTCTCTCAAAAATGTTAGCACTAAGACTAGAAAGGGTACTGCCATATATTATAAAGGAGGACCAGACGGGATTTATTAAGGGCCGCAGATCATCCAATAATATCAGAAGGGTCTTGAATATGATCCAAGCCTGTCATCAGGGAAAGATACCAGGAGTAGTAATTTCATTGGATGCGGAAAAGGCATTTGATAGGGTTGAATGGTCATATTTATTTTACACATTGGAAAGGTTTGGCGTTGGACAGGTGTTTACCAAATGGGTTTCAACATTGTATAATGACCCCAAAGCAGCTGTTATTACTAATGGGTTAAGATCGGATGGCTTCAGTGTGGGTAGGGGCTGCCGTCAAGGATGTCCTCTCTCACCATTGTTGTTTACACAGATAATCGAACCATTAGCAGAAGCCATCCGGACTGATCCTAATATAACGGCCCCGAGGATTGGTACAGGTAAACACAAAATTACCCTCTATGCAGATGACGTTCTCTTATTCCTCAGTAATCCTTTAATGTCAGTGCCTCGTCTAATTCAAGTTATTAATACATTTAGTGCATTCTCAGGCTATAAAATTAATTTTTCAAAATCGGAAGCCATGCCAATGGGTGGTCTGGCTATGATACCCCACTTAATGGACGGATCCCCTTTTCCCTTCCGTTGGTCCCTGGAGGGCTTCTTATATTTAGGTATTTTTATCACGCCAGTATTTGATCAGCTGTATAGGGCTAATTTTGTACAATTAATGGAAAGGATAAGGCAGGACCTCCAGCGATGGAGAGACCTTCTGACTTCCTGGCTAGGGAGAATAGCATTAATTAAAATGAATGTTCTGCCCCGTCTCTTATATCCTATTAGAATGCTCCCGCTGATGCTGCCAAGGCTAGCCCTACGTAAATTATATGGCTGGTTGGGCTCCTTTATTTGGAACCATAGACGGCCCCTTATTAAGCTGAAGAAGCTACAGCTTCCACAGGCAAGGGGAGGACTGGACTTCCCAGACTTTAGGAAATATCAGTTAAGCTCCCTACTAAGTTACATAGCTGATTGGGTTTCATCTGATCCACAATCAATTTGGCTGGATATCGAAGCCTCCCAAGTAAAATACCCACTTATTAACCTTTTATTTTCAGATAAGAGGAAAATCATTACAGACCACTGTAAAAATCCCATAATATTACACACAATTAAGGCCTGGAATATAATGCGGCAAAATGAGGGTAACTCACATAAAACATCCCCCCATGCACCAATAGTAGGCGCATGGGGATTCCAACCGGGGATTACAGATGCCACCTTTAAACTCTGGAGATCCAGGGGCATCTCATGCTTAGGGGACCTATTTAAAGATGGGATCCTGATGTCCTTTGAGCAGCTGCGTCTGAAATTCGGAATACCTAATGGGGATCTCTTTCGATACTTCCAAGTTCGAGATTATATACAGAGGAAGACTACATTAATAGATAGTCTTTATAAATCAGACAGAGAACGTAATGTCTTACGACCAGCGGGGGCATCCTCCGTTAGTACTATATACCATTTGCTACATGATGGAGTCTCAGGAGACATGGATGACCTGCTTAAAACATGGGAGCAGGACTTGGGGCTAGAAATCTCTGAGGATATGTGGAATGACATTTGGGAAAATGCTAGAAGAATTGCTATCTGTAACAGAACTCAGGCTATCCAACTAAAGATACTTCATAGGGCCCATATAGCTCCGGCTCGACTGGCAAAATTTAAGGCAGGAGCATCTCCAATGTGTCCCAAATGCAAAATAGAGGTGGGTACTCTTGCACATTGTCTGTGGACTTGTCAGAAAATCCGCAGATACTGGACTAAAGTGGCAAATACCCTGACAGAAATTTTAGGAACGGAAATTAGGGTGGACCCTGTATCTCTCCTTTTGGGCTTTTCGAACCTCTCATCTCTGGATATGCATGGGAAGAGACTATTTTCTATTCTCTCTTTCTGTGCAAGGAAAAATATTTTGGTGAACTGGGTGGCTGAGGGCCCCCCTGGACTTTCAAATTGGCACAGATTAATTATGGAATATATCCCCCTTGACTTCCTCACAAATATGGTGCACCGAAAGACTGAATTATTTTATAAAATATGGCAGCCCTTTTTGAATTATATAAATGCAGATATTTCGGCTATCCTAACAAGGGCTTTTATTTAGTGAAGATTTCAGACCAGGCTGCTCCGGGGCACCTTGGGAGAGGAATCCTGCGTGAATACGGGTTTTGTTATATTTGATGTTTATATATTCCGAGCATGTAAGAGACTTAGGTATACACTCTGGTTAGTTATAGGTTAGATTAGTAGAAAGTTGAGTTTTTTTTTCGTTTTTTTTTCTCTTTTTGTTTTCTTTCTTTCTCTTTTCTTTGGTAAATTATGACTATTGTATATATAATTTAATTGTACATCAATGTTTGTATTTGAGAGTTTTGTTTAGTTTTGTAAATTTGCAAAAATGTTAAATTTCAATAAAAATATCTACAAAAAAAAAGATGTGAGGTAGCCCATTTAGTACTGAGATTAGGAGAAAGTTCTTCACCCAGAAAGTGATGACCGTATGGAATTCTTTACCTGAAATAACTTCATAGTGGTTGATATCCTGTCACCAAGTCACCCTTTACTTACCACATAAACAGTCCTTGATTACAGTACTACCTCATGCAGAGTCAGTACCAGAGTGTCACTCTTTTTATCTGTCAGTCCTGTTTATCTGGACCAAATTAGCAGCTCCAATCAGGGAATTCATATTCAATGAGGTCCAGCTGGCTGACCTCATTACAATAACCACAAAGCCAAAACATTGAATGTTTTCAAGAGGATTTAGATATAGTTCTTAGGGCTAAAGGAATCAAAGGATATGGAGACGAAGCAGGAACAGGGTACTGAGTTGGATGATCAGCCATGATTATACTGAATTTCAAAGCAGGCTCCAAGGACTGAAAGGCCTTCTTCTGCACCTATTTTCCATGTTTCAACATTGTTCTTTCTGCTGTAAAGTATCCGTAACTGCATATGCTGTTGTTGAACTGGGTTTTTGTAGCATATTAACTTCAGAATATTATTCTTTCCCAGAGCAGCCTTTTGCTGCCAAAGCCTACATTTTGAGCAGTATGCAAAAAAAGTAAATGAGTCTGTACACGCCAATTTCAGTTTGTGTTAATGTGTGAGTGTCACAGAAAGAAGGCTGCAAGTGGATCAGGGCTGGGACCTAAATATCCAAGGATACACATCCTATCGAAAGGACAGGCAGAGGAGCATTGGGGCTGGGGTTGCTTTGTTAGTAAGAAATGAAATTAAATCTATAGCAAGTAATGATTCAGAGTCAGAAGGCAGAGAATTTGTGTGCGTATTATTAAGGAACCACAAAGGGACAAAGACCCTGATTGGCGTTGTGTACAGGCCTCCTAGCAACAGTCAAAATTCAGGGAAGAAAATACATTAGGAGATTGAAAAGGCATATAAGAAAGGCATTGTTACAATAATCATGGGAATTTCGATATGCAGGTGGACTGAGAAAATCAGATTAGCACCAGATCTCAAGAAAAAGGATCTGTGGGATGTCAATGAGATGGTTATTTTGGGCCAGCTTGTGATAGAGCTGTCTAGGGGACAGGCATTAGGTGATGTGTAATGAGATTTGATTGGGGTGTTGAAAATGAAGATACTCCTAGGGGGTGGTGTTGGTAATATGATAGCATGCATCCTGCAGTTTCAGGGGGAGAAGCGGGAATCAGATTTAAAGGTATTACAATTGAGGAAAGGTAACTACAAAGACATAGGGAACAAGGTGGCCAAAGTTGAATGGAAGGCGAGCCTTCTAGGGAAGACAGTGGAATAGCAATAGCAGGAGTTTCTGGGGTTAATTTGGGACCCATAACAGAAATTCATCCGAGGAAGAAGAAATATACTAATGGGAGGACGAGGCAACCCTGCTGAAAAGAGAAGTCGGGGACAGCAATAAAAGCAAAAGAACAAGTGTACAATATGATGAAGACTAGTGGGAAGCCTTTAAAAACCAACAGAGGATAATTTTAAAAAGCAATAAGGAGGGAGAAGATGAAATATGAAAGTTAACAAGTGTTATGGACTAGACAAATACCTCCCCCACCCCCACATCCCAACCCCATCACCATCAAAATATCATAAGCAAATAGCCTAGACCCTAACTATTATATTTATTTAAAGGGAAGCGTAAGGTAATGTGTTCCAGATGAGATTCGATTGGTGCACCACTAGGCTTTAAGGAAAACATGCTTTATTCTTATAACAGTTAAATTTTTGTTAAAAACTGGCAAAACCTTAACTTTATTGAAATACTTAAGAAGGTAATGTACTATTAAACTACTAATCACTAACTGTTCTAATATAGTCAGCATCCCATAAACATACTCTTTGGCAAAAGCGCAATTCAGCAAAACAGCTATGATTCTCATATACTGTCTCTCTCCAGTACAGAAGGAAGAAACAATCTGTACCTTTTGATTTTTAAGAGGAAGCCTCAGTGTCTAAGGCTTCACTCCAGCAAAGAATTTAAGCTTTAGCTTAGCGGTCATCAGGCATCTTCTCATTAACTAACTGAAAGCTTAACTAATAGCCTTCCTGGCTCTGTGTGATCCCTAACCCTGCTCACTCCTGCTTCTTTTGTCTAATTTTTTTTTAAAGCCCAGGAATTACTCCAAGCTGTTTACCAACTGCCTGTCTGAAGCAGACATTTTGCACAACTGTGACAAAACCTCTCTGCAAGAGAAACAACGCAGAACACATTTCTCTCAAAGACCCAGTACCATCAGACTAACAAGTAATACAAAAGAAGATTGCAAGAGTATTTTTAGATATCTAAAAGGTAAGTGAGAGGCAAGAGTGGACACTGGACTGCTGGAAAATGAGGCTGGAGAAGTAGTAATGGGGAATGAAGAAGTGGCCAAGTAACAGAATAGGTATTTTGTATCAGTTTTCACAGTGGAAGACACCAGCACACCAGAAACTCAAGACTGTCATGGGGGAGAGGTGAGTATTATGTCCAACTCTAAGGAGAAAGTACTGGGGAAGTTGAAAAGTCTGAAGGTGGATAAATCATCCAGACCGATAGACTACACCCTTGAGTTCTGAATAATATAGCTGAGGAGACTGTAGAGGTACTGTTGATGATTTTTCAGCAGTTAGGGAAGGTCTCAGAGGACTGGGAAATGGCTATTGTAACATCCTGGTTTAAGGAGGAAGGGAGGCAGAAGACAGGAAACAACAGGCCGGTTAGCCTGACCTCAGTCATTAGTAAGATTTTAGAGTCCATTATTATGGATGAGATT
Source organism: Hemiscyllium ocellatum (assembly GCF_020745735.1). Classification (NCBI taxonomy): domain Eukaryota; kingdom Metazoa; phylum Chordata; class Chondrichthyes; order Orectolobiformes; family Hemiscylliidae; genus Hemiscyllium; species Hemiscyllium ocellatum. The sequence goes on along the minus strand of NC_083407.1, from coordinate 107,299,799 downwards.
ATGGAATACTTGAAATTGCATGGTAAAATAGGGTTGAGTTAGCACTAAATCGTCAAGGGGAGGTCATGCTTGACAAATCTGCTACAATTCTTTAAGGAGGTAACAAACAACTTAGACAAAGGACAGCCAGCAGACATGATCTATTTGGATTTCCAGAAGGTCTTTGAAAAGGTGTCCACAAGAAGCTGTTAAATAAGGTAAGAGCCCATGATGTTAGGACAAGGCACTGGCATGGATAGAGAATTAGCTGACTGACATAAGGCAGAGAATACGAATTGAGGAGTCTTTTTCAGGATGGCAGTTTGTGACGAGTGGAGGTTTGCAGGGGTCCATGTTGGGACCACAACTAGTCACGTTAGACATTAACAATATGGAACTGAGGGTATTGTTACTAAATTTGCAGATAGCACAAAGATTGTGGAGGGACAGGTAGTGTTGAAGAAGCGGAAAGACTGCAGAAGCACTTGGACAGGCTGGGGGAATATCGGCAAAGAAATGGCAGATGGAATACAATGCAGGAAACTGCACTTTGGTCAAAAAAGTAGAAGCGTAGACTATTTTCTAAAGGGGGAAAGGCTTCAGAAGTCTGAAGCACAAATGGACTTGGGAGTCCTAGTTCAGTATTCTCTTAAGGTTAACATGTAGGTTCAGTTGGCAGTTTAGGACACAAATGCAATGTTAGCATTCATTTCAAAAAGGATACAAGGGCAGAGATATACTGTTGCAGCTATGGTCAGACCACATTTGGAATATCGTGACAAGTTTTGGACCCCATATCTCAGGAAGGATGTGCTGGCCTTGGAGGGCTCCAGAGGTTTACTAGAATTACCCAGAGATGAAGGGCATTTTTTATGAGGAACTTTGGAGATTCTGGTTCTGTAATTCCAGTTTAGAAGGATGGTAGAGGATCTGATTGAAACTTACAGAATACTGAGAGGCCTCGATAGAGTGAATGTGGAGAAGATATTTCCACTAATAGGAGATACTAGGACCTGAGGGCACAGCCTCAGACTGAAGGAACAACTTCTTCAGACTGAGATGAGGAGGAATTTCTTCAGAAGGTGGTTGATCTATGGAACTCATTGTCAAAGAGGGCAATGGAGGCCAAGTTACTGAGTATATTCAAAACAGAGATAGATAGATTGTTAATTAGTTAGGGGATCAAGAATTATGGTGAGAAGAAAGGAGAATGAAATTGAGAAATATATCAGTCATGAATGAATATCAGAACAGACTCGATCGGCCGAATGGCCTAATTCTGCTCCTATGTCTTATGGTCTTATTGCTGATACCTAATTACTGCTCAGCATCCCTCTTGGTCTTGATGAGCTAATATCTACATTTGTCAATTATGGTAAAAAAATATAATTAGTGAAACAAATTATATTGATCCTTTTCTTGGAAGGGAGAAAGTGAGGACTGCAGAGGCTGGAGATCAGAGTCGAGAGTGGGGTGCTGGAAAAGCACAGCAGGTCAGGCAGTATCCAAGGAGCAGAAGAATCGATGTTTCGGGCATAAGCCTTTCATCAGGGCTTATGCCCAAAACGCCGATTCTCCTGTTCCTCGGATGCTGGCTGATTTGATTAGATTTAGATTAGATTCCCTACAGTGTGGAAACAGGCCCTTCGGCCCAACCAGTCCACACCGACCCTCCGAAGAGTAACCCACCCAGATCCATTTCCCTCTGACTAATGCACCTAACACTATGGGCAATTTAGCATGGCCAATTCGCCTGACCCGCACATCTTTGGACTGTGGGAGGAAACCGGAGCACTCGGAGGAAACCCACGTAGACACGGGGAGAATGTGCAAACTCCACACAGACAGTCGCCCGAGGCTGGAATCGAATCTGGGACCCTGGTGCTGTGAGGCAGCAGTTAACCACTGAGCCCTTTGATGTGCTTTGTCAGCACCTCACTCTTGCCCCTTTTCTTGGACGTTTCTTTCACTTCATTTTAGATTCTATTTCAATCCAATCATTTATTTTACTCTCTTAAAATGGTAAATAAAAAGTGAATGATCAATGGTTTTGACATCCTGATTTTCTGTATTTGAATTTTTTACTGCAATTGACTGCATATCTACTGGCTGACATTATTATCACTTCACACTGAGATATGCACTTGACTTGAGGCCAGCATTCAACAGAGTTAACTGTCACAAACCCCCAAACAGCAAATCTGATCATGGATACCACATTACATTCATTGATAGCTTATTTTGAGGACAGCAGGAAACATCCTTGCTTTGCAGCCGACTCCAAATTCCTGAGCTAATGTTCAAAGGTGCTGCACCTTTATCCAACAGCGGTGAAAGAAAGTGAATTTATAATTTATTGTGATAAAAGTTTTCCTCAACAAGTGTCAGTTGGATAAAAGCAATACATATACAACAATACTAGTATTTTTTTACCCATATACTTAGAGAATGATCTGAAAAATCTCATGATATTGTGCCTGTGAACAAACCTGCAAATAAGTCACATTTGTGATAAATCACACGATTTGGAGAGTCAGTGAGCTGAATGGCCTCCTTCAGCACTGTAATGATTCTGCGATTCATTAACAATAATGGGACTCCTCCAATGATATGACAGACTACCATAATCTTCCTGCCCTCTCCAATCAAAAGACCCGGATGAATTCTGGGAAGTAATGCATATATATATATACAAACTTTGAACCCTTTGCCCTACATAATTTGCTGGCAACAAGCAGAAGAACGAATGTCCAAAGACCTCCTCATGAAAAGTGGAAATGACAGCTAATATTTTACAATAGTTTCATACTTGAAATGCTCAGATGGCCACTTACTCCATGTGTATAAATTCATCCCCTTACTTCCCCCTGTCCTCCTTCTCTATTTCAATTCATGCTTTCCTTTCTTATTTTCCCCTCTCCTAACAGCTCCCTCAATCCACTACTCACTCCTTTCTTACACAGAGTTTTCCTTCAGAATCTATACCATTTGCTTTTCCATTATTCCCTTAATTGACAGTATCCTTCTATTTTTCAATTTTTTTTTTGCAGAAAGGGACAGCTTTAAAAAAACAAAGATCATGGAAAGTATTACTGCACTTTTTAAAAGCAAGTAAATGATGTTTGTTCAAGTAGTGGGGGACATTACGACACGTGAACTGGAGGCCAGAGTGTGTACGAAGGGAGATTTGGCTGGCAACAAATTGCTGATAACTCTACAGAATTCTGCCTTCCAACAAGCATGCAATTAGTTCTGAGGTAGTTGTACACCTTGTGAGTTAATGTTTGATCAGATCTCCAAAAAGAAAGAAGTTGTCCTTTTGTCAGCAGTAAAAATTACCTCAAGCCTGATTAAACCAGCCATCAGTTCCTATAGGCTGTGGCTCCTAACCAAGAAATCAGAGACTTTCTAAGTATGAACCAGCTGTCTTGTGAGTCCTATAAGCAAATAAAAGTACCTGGAGAAGAAAGATTGAGTCGCAGTAGATCCTGACAAGCCAAAAGGATAATCTGTGAACCTTGTGTACAGGACATTGAACTACCTTCTTAGTCTTGCCCTCTGCCCAATTCCACTGATGCATGTTTTGTAAATGTCTTTATGGGAGAGGTTTCATAGAGCTTTAACTCATAGAGTTATATGTCAACAGTTCATTGTTGTCTACTTGTAGCTGGAATCTAGTTGTCATAAATATTAATTCTTGTTACAAACAGAAACCTTGCCTGTGCTTTCTGTCAACCTGAGTCTAAAAGACAGATAAATACTTTTATAAAATCTCATATTTTTGTGGTGACTCCAGGAAATAGCCAGCCTTGATTTCCAGCATACTAGACCACTTAAGTTTGACATAACCAACTTTCTTCAGTTTAATCAATACCAATAGAAATTTGCTTGTTGTTCAACTCAATGCTGCTTGTGGGATCATGCTTTGGACCAAACAAGTGTAATGTTTACCTATATAACAGGAATGAATGTTCTTCAATGTAATTAAGCTACAATGTTTGAGGTTTATTGTGGCACTGCATGGTAGCAAGTTCTTTCTTGCTAATAAGCATTAAGTAATGAATTTGTTACCTTACTTGAATGTTAAGAGAGATCCTAAATCCTTACTGCTGAAAATAAAATCACAGTTTTAAAGACCCAATCTGTGAAGGACAAATGCCTGAGTCAGTCATGCCTGTCCTAAACAAAAGGAAAGGTTAAGTAATGCAGCTTTTCAAGTTCCCACACTTCAAATCTGTCATCAGACTTGGCACTGGTTTAGTTGAGGAGAGTGGAAATGCAACTCCAAAAAGAAGAAAAAATCAGCCCCAAAACGAACCCTCACATTCACCCAGGGAACGCAGCCACAAGTGCTTTGTTTTTGGTGGTTACAGTTTGAATCACAATATATATTTTAAAAATGTCTCAACACCTGAGTAATTTTTTTTTGGATGTGCAAACCACTTGTTAAAGAGCCTTTCTACATCATGATACACATGCTGAAGGCTGTTGAACCCTTTTTACCCCCTTAAAAAAGTTGTATATTTCTATGCACAGATTGAAAGCCTTGATTTTTAACATGCAGTTATGGATTATAGATGAATTGATTTTTTTAAAAAAAGGCAAAGTACTTTTAAAAATGTTATAGTAAAACTGCTTTTTTTTTAGTATAACATTAAAATATTCAAATCAGTAGTGAAATATCCGTCCATAGAAAGAACACACGTGCTAACTGTGACAAGAGTTCAGGCTATGCAGAGTCGTAATTTTTATAGAAAGAGAAAAGGCTGAAGGGACATGAGGGAGGAGTTTGGGAAACACAGATTACATGTGGGCAAGCCTTAATTGACTTGAGGTCATTTGCATTCACAGAGTTGCTGGAAGGGGGCTTTACTGCTGCAATCGGAGACGGTGAGGGGGGGTGGACAGGAGGCAAGAAGGGAAAACCTTCCCAGAAGCGAGGGAAGGTCGGCGAAGAGAGGAAAAGAAATCTGCTGCAACCCAGGAAGGAGGAGGTGGGGGGGGAAAACGACATGGCACAAATGGACATGGAACAACTGAGGAGCAGGGGCGCTGGCAAAGCCATCGCGGTGTTGACCAGCGGAGGAGATGCACAAGGTGACTTTCTTTTTAACGGTCTCCTGCGAACAGATTTGATTTTTATAATACAAATCCTCCACCCCAAAATCAGCCACCAAGGTCGCCGCATCCTGTGGGCGTGACCGGCTATTTCATCCAATACCCCCCCTCAGTAAAATATCAGGGAGAAATCGGAGATAATTGATTTTCAGACATAATAATCCTGGTGCTTTCATTTATGACTAAACGAGGGACTGAAGACCAGGTTTTTCTTCAGAGTTCCTCTGTCATCCAGAGGATGATGGGGGGGGGGGGGGGGGAGAGAGTAGGATGGTCGCCAGCGAGGCGATTCATGTTTCCTTTTCACGGTTGGCAAGGCTTTTCTCCCCCTCCCTTCATAATTCAATTTTGGGGAATGGTTTATCCGCAGGCTGGTTTCAGTTCGGATTATGTATTGGAGATCATTGAGAATTGGTGGCGTTTTTTTTTAAAACAATGTGTAATACCTTCATATAATCCCCTCCCCTCCCCTCCACCTGACGGGGCGTTTCGTTTCAGTTTGCATGTCGGGTTAGCTCCTTGGTTGTTAAACCTCCCGGTCGCTAAGTGAATGATAATATGTGACCGGCCCGCTGCCTTCCTCGAGCTCTAACGGACAGAGCTCGAGCCCAACGGCCAAATCCATCCGTTAAATTCTACCCCCCCGGGACTCGCCGCCATCATTGATATGGGCACACGCCGGTTCGAACGGCGACTGCGTTTTAATTTTCGCGACTTGTTCTTCCCTCGTTTACGATTTCTTTTTAATTCCTTGTTTGTATAGTGGCCAACGGATTGGGGTTGTTTTTTGGGGTAGTTTTTCTTTTTAAAAAGTCGTCTTGTTTTCATTGCCAGTCTCAATGATGGCGGCTGAGTCACGGAGTGGCGGACGTGCTGCCGGTCAGGTTGTCCCTGAGGATGAGTCTAAGGGATTGGGAAGGTGCTCACTGTGCGCACGCGCGGTTGTGTTCCCAATTTCATAAAGTTGTGGTAGGCCATTTGGCCCATAATGTCTATGAAGACCAACAAACACAAAACTGTACTACAGCATCCTATTTACCATGTGCTTGATCCATAGCCATGTGCTCATCCAGATGCTTCTTAAATGTTCCAAGAATACCTGACTCCCACCACCCTCTCTGCCAGCACTTTCTATACCTCTACCACCCTCTGGGTTTCCCTTCTGATCTCTGCTAAACCACTTGCTTTTCACCGTAATCTTATGCCTCCCAACCTTGGACATGTGTGCAGTGGGGAGGAAATTTTCACTATCAGCTCTGTCTATACCTTTCACTGTTTTGTGTACCTCAGAACGATTTCCCAGCAGCCTCCTTCTACTCCAAACCCAACCTATTCAGTCTCTCCTCGTAACTGAGACTTTTCATCCCTGGCAACATTCTGATAAACCTCCCCTGCACCCTCGCCAGTGCAGTCACGTCACTCCGATAATGTGGTGATCAGAACTGCACATGATATTTCATCTGTTGCAGTGTAACTAATGTCTTATAAAGGTCTGGGTGGGTTACTCTTCAGAGGGTTGGTGTAGACTTGTTGGGCTGAAGGTCCTGTTTCCGCACTGTAGGGAATCTAATTTAATTCTCTCTGCGCCCACCTTGTCGATCCCCTTTAGCATCTTATACACCTCAGTTAGATCTCCTCTCAGTCTAAACTTGAAAGTATACAAATCATATTAAAAGAAGCATTTAGCTAGTTGTGGCACTTCTGAAACAGGATAACCAATGTGAAAAGTGTATTCCTTTTCTCAGCATGCAACCTCATTTTGACAAATTCCATGTGCTTGGCCAAAGCTAATTTTGGACAAGGTCCGCCTTGTTTATAAAGTTTCTTTTGAAGTTGACTGCTCTGTTTGGGTCTTGGATCTATAACTTCAACTCATCCCTGCTCTAGTTCACAGTCTGGATATAGCCACAATACAAGTGTTCATTCCTCATGCCTGCTGACCTCCATTCAGGATGTTGCATTTTTTTAGATTAGATTAGATTAGATTACTTACAGTGCGGAAACAGGCCCTTTGGCCCAACAAGTCCACACCGACCCGCAACCCACCCATACCCCTACATATACGCCTTACCTAACACTACAGGCAATTTAGCATGGCCAATTCACCTGACCCGCACATCTTTGGACTGTGGGAGGAAACCCACGCAGACACGGGGAGAACGTGCAAACTCCAACAGTCAGTCACCTGAGGCGGGAATTGAACCCAGGTCTCTGGTGCTGTGAGGCAGCAGTGCTAACCACTGTGCCACCGTGCCGCCCACAACCTATCATTTATTCTTTTCCCCAAGAGAATCTCACTGCTGTTAAGTGAGCTAACTTTAGCAGGTATGAGATTACTGTGGCATCAATTCTAAATTTAACCTTTAGCTGACCTATCTGCTTTTTTTTCAAGCTTCCAGAAAATTATAAAATACAAAGGACATTTTGAGAACATATTCCTGATGAAGGGCTCCTGCCTGAAACATCGATTTTCCTGCTCATCTGATGCTGTCTGACTTGCTGTGCTTTTCCAGCACCACTCTAATATTGACTCTAATCTCCAGCATCTGCGGTGCTCACTTTTGCCTGAGAACAGTTGTTGATGTGTTTGCCATGGGGGACTGCATCATCCTTGCATTTTTAAAGCACTTTCTGCACGTCTTTATATATCATTTATAGAACATTGTGCATTACAACCAAATCACTACCATGGCAACACTACAAAAAAAAGTAGTAAACTCCCAGAAACAGAAATCTGGCTCTGATCAGGTAATCAGTTGAAATCATGTTGCTTGAAAAATTATTATTTGCCATGATATCACAGAGAACTCCCCTGCCCACTTTCAAATGTGAAATGCTATGTGATCTTTTATCTAGTTGAGAGGGCACATGGTGCCTCAGTTTGGATTTAGTTCTGTGTTCCCTCACTACTAACGGGGAAGTGATGGCATAGTCATATTATTGCTAAACAATTGACCTAGAGACCAGGATAATGTTCTGGGGACCACATGGCAGATAGTGGAATTTGAATTTAATAAAAATCTCCAATGAAGAGTATAATGATGATCATGAAAACATTGCCGATGGTCGAAAAAATTCATCTGCTTCACTAATGGCCTTCAGGGAAGGAAATAATTTTCTTTCCCGGTTTGGCCTACATGTGACTCCAGACCCACAGCAACGTGATTGATGCTTAACTACCCTCTGGGCAATTAAGGACGAGCAGTACACCCATTTACTACCATAAATGAATAATTTCAAAATACCCTGCATTGGAATCTCTGTCTATAGAGTCATAGAGATGTACAGCATGGAAACAGACCCTTCGGTCCAACCCGTCCATGCCAACCAGATATCCCAACCCAATCTAGTCCCACCTGCCAGCATCCAGCCCACGTCCCTCCAAACCCTTCCCATTCATATATCAATCCAAATGCCTTTTAAATATTGCAATTGTACCAGCCTCCACAACTTCCTCTGGCAGCTCATTCCATACACATACCACCCTCTGTGTGAAAAAGTTGCCCCTTAGGTCTCTTTTATATCTTTCCCTATCTCAACCTAAACCTATGCCCTTTAGTTCTGGAATCAGGATTCCCTCTAACAACTTGCCCACCACCGATGTCAGGCACACTGGTCTATTGTTCCCTGGTTTGTCCTTACTACCCTTCTGAAACAGTGACACCACCGTGCCAGTCTTCTGGCACCTCACCTGTGACAATTGATGATACAAAAAACTCAGCAAGAGGCCCAGCAATCACTTCTTTAGCTTCCTGCAGAGTTCTAGGAGACACCTGATCAGGTCCTGGGGATTTATCCATCTTTATGCATTTCAAGACATCCAGCACTTTCTCCCCTGTAATAAGGACATTTTTCGAGATGTCACCATCTAATTCCCTACATTCTATATCTTTCATATCCATTTCCACAGTAAACACTGATGCAAAATACTCATTTAGTATCTCCCCATTTTCTGCGGCTCCACACAAAGGCTTGCTGATCTTTGAGGGACCCTATTCACTTCCTAGTTACCCTTTTGTCCTTAACATATTTGGATTCTCCTTAATTCTATTTGCCATAGCTATCTCATGTCCCTTTTTTGCCCTCTTGATTTCCCTCTTAAGTAAACTCCGACTGCCTTAATACTCTTCTAAGGATTCACTCTCTACCTGACATATGCTTCCTTCTTTTTCTGAAACAAATCCTCACTTTCTTTGGTCATCCAGCATTCCCTATATCTACCAGCCTTTCCTTTCACCCTAACAGGAATATACTTTCTCTGGTTTTTCATTATTTCATTTCTGAAGACTTCCCATTTCCAGCCTTCCCTTTACCTGTGAACATCTGCCTCCAATCAGCTTTTAAAAGTTCTTGCCTAATACTGTCAAAATTGGCCTTTCTCCAATTTAGAACTTCAGCTTTTAGATCTGGTCTATCCTTTTCCATCACTATTTTAAATCTAATAGAAGTATGGTCGCTGGCCCCAAAGTGCTCCCCCACTGACACAGTCACTTGTCCTGCCTTATTTCCCAAGAGTAGTTCAAGTTTTGCACCTTCTCTATAGGTACATCCACATACTGAATCATAAAATTTTCTTGTACACACTTAACAAATTCCTCTCCATCCAAACCCTTAACACTATGGCTACCTTTTGCATTCAAGCCGCAAAGTGGGATTTGAACCTGGAATGTTGTGCCAATGAGCGTGCCAATGAGCATGCCAACTACTGAGCCATTTTTTCCTATTTACTTTTGACCTTTGGAATTGATAGCAGCTCTGGTGTTGGTTCTCTAGTTGGAATGTTATTTATATTGTTGTCTTTCCCATTGGTGGGTATCATTTGGTGTCAGTATACTCACTTTGAAGAGAAAATGTCAGTGATACAATGTAATTGTTTGACATACAGTAATTGTAACTTTTACCAAACAGCTGTCGACACAATTTATCAAATTTACTGATGTTCCTATCAGAGAGCTTTGTCAGGTGATGCTACCTACTAACTATTTGAGAATTTTAAAGAGAGACTTGATTAGTGTCCTGTTTCATTCAGTCTCAAATTTCAGTGGTCTCAACATCTGTAGCTTTTTGGGAGACTGACTATCCAGATGCTCACTGTCAATTCTCAACAGTTCTTCCAGATAATGTTGATAGATACTCCTTATCCCCCTAATCAGTGGCCTGCTCAAAAAAGCTTAATGGTCAGCACAAATGTGACCTAACTTGCCCTAATCTTTATATCACCTCCTTCTTCCACACTTCCCATCCATTATTAGTGAAATCCTTGATTGCATACATCCCCTCTTGTCTTAACCTACTGTTTTTCACCCTCCTTTTTTTTAAACTGTGGTATACTCTTCCCCAACTCATGATGGTCTTCCCACCCAAGTACTGTCAGTCTTTGTAGCCAGCAGAACTTGTCATGCTGGAAGACTGACAAACACACCCTGTGGAGTCTGTAGTTTTGTAGCAGAGGGAAGCAGTGCTTCATTCAAAGGCACTCAGGAACTGATCAAATGTCCTGGAACCAGGAAGGTGGGCACTGACTTAGAGCCTTTTCTCGCCTTTCCTCTTGCTTTGAAACCTCCTCTAGCCCCCCTCCCTCCCCAAAACCATCCATCACCAACTGTAGAGTGGGCCTGGAACACACAAGATTTTGAATCTGAAGGGTCAGTATAAAATGCTGAGCCATAGATGCTGCTACAATGGCTTCCGTTGCCCCCTGTGCATTCAGGTTTCAATCCTGGATTTTTCTTCTTTCATTTGATAATTTTACAACTTTAGTTAGAATCTTCTCAATCTTTTGGGTGAATTTTTATGTGGTCTGGTAACATTAAATGTCAATTACAGGCCTCGGCAAGCAGGCTTGTATTTTCATTTCCCAACAGGAAAGCTAGGTTTGAGGCCAGCCTGGTTACAATGCAATGATGGTCCAGCATAAATTGTATGTGGAGTACCCAGTGTTCACACTGCTATAGCTTATAGCCTCCATTCAGCTCTTTTGTTTTCACAACTATCCCAACGCTGTGAGGTCACACAAACCCGATATTGAAAAATAAATTGAAACGCAGTGTTCGAGTGAGTTATAGATATTAATGTCTTGTACTGAGGTTAATGATAGGGAAGCACCCTGAAATTAGCACTTGCTATAAAGTCACAACAGCGCTAAATCTCTGAAAAGCAAACTTTGTAGTTGGCATGGGAACATGTTGAATCATGATTTACATAAGATGAATGGCTTAGCAATTAGAGTTGACCTGAATACGAGGTTAGCATGAAGTGTTTGGGAGACAGTTTTGCAGAATGAAGGTTTTTTAAAAAAATCTTCCTTGTCGATCAACAGGCATTTGGAAATCTCAAGCCTGTTCACATTCAATTGGCCTTTTTTTAGATGGCAATGTAACAAGTTAGAATATAGCAAATATCATCCATGCATTTCAAGATTGTGCCATTTCCCTTCTTATTTCAACAGCTCATGATGATCTCGTCAATACCAGCACCATCAGTAACAGTCCAGTAATTTCACCTCCGTATATGCTCGTTAGTTCACTGCAGGCAGACCACGAGATCTGAGGAATGTTGCTCTGTGCTGAAATAAGCATTGGACCTTCTCTGAATGACTTAATAAAAAAAAGTACTCTGTTTGTGCAGTAATGATGCTTTTAAAAAATTTTTGCATGTAGCAGTGTGTTATCGGGAGTGCATCAATGGGTTCAGATCATAATTGAATATTCAAGGACCAGAGTGTGATGGTGTTCGTTTAGCAAGCTATGTATAATGTGAGGTATCCAGTCGTATGAAATCAGACTTAAAATTAAACATCATCCTTTGTCACATGGCCCAAATAGTCAAATGGCAGACTTATTTCTTCTTTTTATGCCCTAGTCCTCTTTGTTCCCCAACCCTCCCCCTCCAATTTACAATTATATTGAAAGGCAAAACCGCTGTTAATGCAAAAATGGCATTGACTAAATAGTTGTACAGGGAGCTGGCGTGGACTTACTGGGCCAAGTGGCTACTTATTTCATATCTTGACTGACGCTCTTCTCTCAGCCTGTTGGATCAAAACAAATGAACTGGCATTTGAATAAGGTTAATGGGATTGTGCTGAGATCAAAAATTCCAGCTATTTACCATGTAATTGTCATTTTACTTGAATTTTAATTCTATGTATTCTTTTTGTATAAATACACAGAATCCCAATAGTGTGGAAACACGCCCTTTGACCCAATGAGCCCACACCCACCCTCTGAACAGCGTCTCACTCAGACCCATTCCCCTAGCCTATCCCTGTAATGCTGCATTTCTCATGGCTAACACACTTAACCCGCACATCCCTGACCACCGTGGGCAGTTTAGTATAGCCAGTATACCTCACTTGCATATCTTTTGGGCTATGTGAGGAAACCGGAGCATCTGGAGGAAACCCATGCAGACACCGGGAGAATGTGCAAACTCCACACAGACAGTTGCCTGAGGGTGATATGAAGGGAAGAACTGGTTTAAAATACTGTATAAAGCAATTCTTCCTTTCGTACCTCAATGCATTATGGTTTAATGGTTGTTAAAATTACAGTTGTACCATCCCAGTTTTGATTTGGTTGTGTGTGTGTACAGAGTTTTATATGACTGAAAGAGGCCCTTTGGCCTATCGTATCCAAGCCTTTCTTCCTCTTTCATCCTGTGTTCAGCATATGGTTCATAGACTTGTGTTCCATGGCACTTCAAACAATGAACTAAATACTTATCGAATGTTGTGATTATTCCTGCCTCTACCACCCTTTTAAATAGCGAGTTCCAGATAAGCACCGGCTTTTGGATAAAAAAGATTTTTCCTTAAATCCCTCTAAACCTCCTGCCCTTTAAATTTAAGCCATCTGGTTATTGACTCCTGTGCTATGGGGAAAAGTTGCTTCCTACCTACCCCTTCCATTCTCCCTTAATTTGGTACACCTCAATCAGGTCCATGCTTCACCTTCTCTGCTCTGAAGAAAACAAGCTCAGCCTACCTAGTCTCTCTGTGAAGCTGAAATGCTGCAGGTAAATCGATTTACCGGTAAATCTTCACTGCACCCCTCTCCAGCGCAATCCAATCCTTCTTGCTGTGGGGTAACAAGTAAGCTGAACACAGTATTCCACCTGTGGCCAAAATAATGTATCATATGGCTCCATTATAACCTCCTCACTCTTGTACTCAGTGCCTCATCAAGTGTCCCTTTTGACTTCTTAACTACCTTATCCACTTGTTCTGTTACTTTCATGCATCTGGAGACATCATACCAAAATCCCTCTGATCCTCTGTACTTCCTAGGGTACAACCATTCATGTGTACTCCCCTTGCCATGCTAGAACTCCTAAAATATGTCACCTCATACTTTTCAGGATTAATTTCCATTTGCCATTATTCTGCCCATTTAACCTGCCAATCTATCTCACCTTTTGGGAATCGGTTTAGTTCAGTTGGCTGGATTGTTGGTTTAGGTGAGAGTAAAGTGAGGGTTCAATTCCCATCACCAGTTTGAAGTTACTACGAAGGACTGTCCTTCTCAACCTCTTCCCTCACCTGAGGTCTGGTGGGCCTCAGGTTAAATCATCACAGTCGCTTCCCTCAGAGAGCAGTTCCCATGGACTGGTAAGACTATAGTAACACAACACGACACATATCACTTTTGATTCTAAGGCTTTCCATCCCGCTATTTTTCATGTCATCAGCAAACCTACTCAACAAATCTCCAACATTCATATCTAGATCATTAATGTGCACTGCAACCAGCAAAGGACATATTACCAAAGCCTGTGGTATGCCACAGAGCTCAGTCTTCCCATCACAAAAACAATCTTCAACAATAACCTTCTGCCTCTTGCCAGTAAGCTGATTTTTTTTTTCATCCAATTTGCCAAATTGCTGTGGATATAATGGGCTCTTAGATTCTTGACCAGTCCCCTATGTATGACCTTGTGAAAAGCATTACCAAAGTTGATGTAGATGACGTCTATTTGAATACCCTCATCCACACATCCAGTCACTTCCTTGGAAAACTCAATCTAACTTAACAGACATGATCGTAACCTGATGAAGCCATGCTGACTATTCTTGATTGATCCTTGCTTCTCCAAGTCAAGGCTAATTCTGTCATAGAGTCGTGCAGCAAGGAAACAGACCCTTCTGTCCAACCAGTCCTCACTGACCATGATGAGCTGAAAAATGTGTTGCTGGAAAGGCGCAGCAGGTCAGGCAGCATCCAATAAGCAGGAGAATTGACGTTTCGGGCATGAGCCTTTCTTCAGGAAAGCCCTTCTTCGGGCTCATGCCCGGAACGTCGATTCTCCTGCTCATTGGATGCTGCCTGACCTTCTGCGCCTTTTCAACAACACATTTTTCAGCTCTGATCTCCAGCATCTGCAGTCCTCACTTCCTCACTGACCGTGATCCCAAACTAAACTAGTCTCACTTGCCATTCTGGCCCAGATCCTTTCAAATCTTTCCTGTTCATGTACTTATCCAAATGTATTTCAAATGCTATAACTGTGTCCACATCCACCACTTTCTCATGAAGTTCATCCCACATGCAAACCACCCTTAACAAGAAGTGTCCCTCGTCTTTTTTTAAATTTCTGACCTCTCACTTTAAAGAATGTGTCCACTCGTTTTGAAAGTCCCCCTCCTAGGGAAAAGACATCTGCCATTCAACTTTATCCATGCCCCTCATGACTGTATAAACCTCCACAAGGTCACTCTCAACCTCCTGCACTTCAGCATAAAAGGTCCCAGCATTTTGTTTTAAACTCTAACCTTCCATACCCAGCAACATCCTGGTAAATCTCTTCTGACCCAGCTCTAGCTTAATAATAAGCTTCCTATTGATTGGGTGACCAGAACTGAATGCAGTACTCCAGAAGAGGCCTCACCACTCAGAATTTTATCCAATAGTTCCCCTTTAATAGACTCAGGCCTATAGTTCCTTTGTTTATCCCTTCCACCCTTCTTGAATAATGAGACCATGTTAGCTGTTCTCCAGTCCTCTGACTTGGATGAGGAAGTGGAAGGGTGGGTTAGTAAGTTTGCCGAGGACAGGAAGGTTGGTGGAGTTCTGAATGGTTTAGAGGGCTGTTGTAGGTTGCAACAGACATTGACAGGATGCAGAGCTGGGCTGAGAAGTGGCGATGGAGTTCAACCTGGAAAAGTCATTTACTTTGGAAGGTCAAATTTGAATGCAGATTGCAGGATTAAGGGCAGGATTCTTGGCAGTGTGGAGGAACAGAGGGATCTTGGAGTCCGCATTCATAGATCCCTCAAAGATGCCACCCAAGTATATAGGTTTGTTCAAGCGTATGGTGTGATGGCTTTCATTGTCAGAATACTTATTTGAGACAGTTCAGGGAATCCCTTTGCTCGGTCCAGGAGATCATAAACTGTGGTAGTCTGGGATATAAAATCTTACACTCACTTTAGTTTAAATTATTACCTTTATTCACCAATGGCACCAGTGTTACTCTATAACATAGCTCAAGCCTGGCTTGTTGGTATCTGAAGTTCTAAAACCTTTAGCAGAGCAGTGGCACCAGCTGTTACCCTTAAGAGATCTTTCAGGCTACTCCTTTGTTGCTGCAAACAAGCTGTCTTTGGTATTAAAATTATAAAAACGCTGCATCTCCTTAATCAGATAAGCAGGAAAAAGATCTCTCTCTCTCTCCACCTGTACAGCAGTCAACATGACAGACATGAGCTGCATAAATCCAAATCTACTGAGTCTGGTACACATGAAAATGTATCAGGATTGTTCTATTTCTAGCATATCGAGTATGACTTTTGTTAAGAGTCTTCGCTATAAACAGAAATTTTGTTACCCAGCACTCTACTGTGAAATATGCACACCTCTAGCCTCCAGCACGAGAGGGAAGTACACATTACACAAGTGAACAAATGTTATCACCTTACTCGCACCGATCCATTGACAGTAAGAACAGATGTCTCTGATTCATCTGAACAAGCGTTTTCTCACATCCTGTAGCAAATGTGTCACATGTAAGGTGACACACTTTCTCATCATTAGCAGGGGTATTGAGTTAAAGAGTTGCAAGGTTATGCTGTAGCCGTATAGAGCTCTGGTTCAACCACACTTCGAATATTGTGCCCTGTTTTGGTCGCCTCATTACAGGAAGGATGTGGAAGCTTTAGAGAGGGTGTGGAGTAGATTTACCAGTAATGCCGCCTGGCCTGGAGGGCATGTATTATGAAGAAAGGTTGAGGGAGCTTTCTCATTGGAGTGAAGAAGGATGAGAGGTGACTTGAGAGAGGTGTACAAGATGATGAGAGGCATAGATAGAAGTGGATAGACAGAGACTTTTTCCCAGGGCAGAAATGGCTATCACAAGGGGGCATAATTTTCGTTGATTGGAGGAAGGTGGGAGAGATGTCAGAGGTATGTTCTTTACACAGAGAGTGCTGGGTGCATGGAATGCACTGCCATGGGTGATAGTAGAGTCAGATACATTAGGGACATTTAAGCGACTCTTGGATAGGCACATAGTAGAATGAAGGCTATGTAGGTTAGTTTGATCTTAGAGTAGGACAACAAGTTGGCACAACATTGAGGGCTGAAGGACCTGTACTGTTCTGTGTTTTATGTTCTCTTGTTTCCCGAGATGATTTGAAAATTACTGTCAAGGTCCCTACAATCTGCTCCATTGCTTTCCACAGCAGTATAGGAACTTATCCAATTTTAAGCCAACTAAAATTGTTGATACAGTTAACACTCTCAGACAACAACTCAGCAGGACGAAGGACCCGATACCCAGCATGAGCAAAACCAATGTAGTGTACAAAATCCCATGCGAGGACTGCACAAAACACTACATAGGACAAACAGGAAGACAGCTAATGATCCGCATCCATGAACACCAATTAGCCATGAAATGACATGACCAGCTATCCTTCGTAGCCGCATACTCAGATGACAAGCAACACGAGTTTGACTGGGACAACACTACTATTATAGGACAAGCCAAACAGAGAACAGCCAGGGAATTCCTAGAGGCATGGCACTCATCCACAGCTTCAATCAATAAGCACATTGACCTGGACCCAATATACCGGCCACTGCAGCAGACAGCTGGAACTGACAACTGGAAGTGGCAGGTACAAATCACTATAAATGCCGGAGGAAACATCACAGAAGCGCTTCACAGGAGGCTCCCAAGCACTGAGGGTGTCACCTAGACAGGGGATGAAACGTCTGCAACACAAATTCCCAGCTCGGCGAACAGAACCACAACAACTGTTAATACATCCTCCCTTTCAATTCTAATTTGTTCACAGCCCTCTTCCCTGGTTTCTATGCTCATGTTATTCTTCTGTACTGTGAGTCAGTGTGTAAAGCTCCAGCTCTGCCCACAGTTTACCACGTAGTTCCCTAGTGGACCCGACTTTTGTCCTGGGTAACCTTTTGCCACTAATATATTTATAAAATGCCTTTGAGTTTTATCCCTGAAGGTTTTCTCATGCCCCCTCTTTGTTTTCCTACTTTCCGACTCTTCCTCACTTTCTCAAAGTAACACCTGGTACTTTCTTCTTGCCTCTGGGGCTTCACAGCTTCTCGGTATCTAGCTTTCTCCCTTTATCCAGTTCTGTCCATTCCTCGATATCCAGAGTTTTCTGGAATTTTTGGGCCCGATCTTCACCTTTACAAGAACAATACTGGCCTGGCACTTTTACTGCTTCCTTTTTGAATGACTCCCACTGTTTCAATGTGGATTTTCCTATAAGTGTCTGCTCCCGGTTCACTTTACTTTCTTATGTTATGAATGTCGACCTTTCTCCCCACTTCAAAATCTTTTATGTTGAGCATAAAGTGAAGTACTAGTAAGGCCAGATCTAATGACTGGGTACAATTTGCAATCATGCATTAAAAGCATGGTATACGAAGTACTTTAAAGCATTTTTGGTTCATGTGGGATTTTTCTGCAATGGTGTTAATACAGTTTAATAACAACATTGCACATAATAGTTACTGTATATGTATTTGTTTAGCGGACAAAGGGAGTAATTTGACCCCTTGTGCCTCTGGTGGCCCTTTTTGAAAGATTCCCCTATTCCTTCTTCAGAAGCAAACAAATCTTCCTTGTCATTTTTTTTTAACTAATATATTTTTGAAAGTTATGATTGAATCTGTTTCAACTATCTTTCAGGCAGTACTTCCCAGATATAGTACTAAAGGTCCCCCCACCCCCAACACCTTTTAGCAATTGCCCTAAAACAGCGTTCTCCAGCTACCTTACTGTGTTGATATCCCTCACAATTTTTACTTCTCCTAATGCATTTTACTCTAACTAATAGTAACTGTAATCCACAGGTATGAATGCTGCAGTGCGTGCAGTAGTACGGATGGGGATCTATGTGGGAGCTGATGTTTATTTTGTCTATGAGGTAAGTACCCTTTTTGTCCTGTTTGTCTAATATTGAAGATTCAATTGCTGCCTGATTATCTGTTTGCGATGAGCTTTGCCCTCTTTATCTCCTTTCCAGTCTGACGATGCCCTTTGTCCACCAAGGGCGATTATAGGGAAATGCAAAACTGAGAGCAGAAGCTCTTCAAGAATTGTTTGGGCCAAAGCTCAAATACACAGCATACAGTTTAGTTGTAACAGATGTTCTGATGCTGATTTATGTTTATTTGCTCTCTTTCTCTTTTGCTATCCTCCTCCAGTCACTCTCCAGTTTCCTATTTAAATGACCTTTTATTATGAATCAGAAAAGCAGGTCATAATAGCCAAGCCTGATGGTTTGCTCTTCTGAGAAAGTGATCAGGTTTAGAATCCAGCATTTATCTAGTGGGTAATAGTGCAGTGTCAATGAAGAGTTTTGAGGTGTTGAGGGCATGAAGGGTGCTATCAGACCGCTTGGTCCTAATTGACTGGTTTCCTCTTACTCTGTATTTCCTCACCTTTGAACTTGAACTGAACAATATTCATAATACCTGCGTAGACTGGAAAATTTCAGTTTGGTCACTTTTTAGATTAGATTCCCTATAGTGTGGAAACAGGCTATTTGGCCCAATCAGTCCACACTGACCCTCTGAAAGGTAGCCCACCCAGACCCATTTCCCTCTGACTAATGCACCTTGCACTATGGGCAATTTAGCATGGCCAGTTCACCTGACCCGCACATCTTTGGACTGTAGGAGGAAACCAGAGGAAACCCACGTAGAGACACAGGGAGAATGTGCAAACTCCATACACACAGTCGCCCTCCTCTATTGACCTATCACCATCATCCCATCTACATCTACCTAATGCCTTCCCAGTTACCTTCCCAACTCCCCACCCCACCCTACCCCCACCCCACCTCACCCCAAAAACACACACACATTCCTTATGAAGGGCTTAGAAGTTTCTTAGAAGTTCCTGATATCTGGAACAAATCTGTTGTATTGACTATGATCTCTTTTGGATCACTTTCACCCTTCCTCATGGTGTTGTCAGTGACCTCTCCATGTGTGTTTGACCTTTATTCAACAAGATATAAATTTGTACACAATCCCCCTGGTCATGCTGTGTGTCACCCTTCTAAAAGGCTTTCCATTCTAGTTCCCACCTCTCTTCCTGTGTGTGTACATGTTTACTCAGCATTTCTCCTACTTTTGATTCCATAATCCTTTCTCAAATTATCCTGGGTCAGGTCTTGCTGGAATCTTACAGGTGAATCTAACAGTGTACATTGTTAATAATGTCCAAATTGACCAGCAGGCTGAAGTGATTAAGAGATTCCCCAGAGAGTTGTGAAATTCCAGAATTGTTTTGGTTGATTAATGTCACTGTTGTTTTGCACAAGAGTGGACTTTGCCTGGTAACTAACGTCATCGTGCCAGCCATTTCATTTTGGCACTCAACCGTATAAGCACCACTGAATTGCTTACCACTGACCTTGTGAGAGTTATTATTGATCAGAAACTTAACTAGATCAGATGTGTGAATGCTGTGGCTGCAAGAGCGGGTCAAACATTGAGCATCCCGTGGCAAGTAACTGACTGTCTTCTCCCCAGTGCCTGTCCACTGCTCACTGAGCACTAGTAAGGAAAGTGATGGAATGCTCCCTGCTACCCTGGATGGGTGCAACTCCAACAACCCTCAGGAAGCTCGGCACCATCCCGAGCAAAGGAACCCGCTTGAGTGGCAACCGATCCGTCATCTTAAGTATCCAACCCCGCATCCAACTACACAGTGGCAGTAGTGTGTATTATCTACCACAGGCACTGCAGCAACTTCCTACAACTCCTTTGGGACGTTCCAAACCTGCAACCTTTCCCTTTTGGAAGGGCAAGGGTAGTATACACTTTGCAACACCAGCATATGCAGATTCTCCTTGAAATCACAGAACACTTGCTGTGCCAAAGTCGTGGAGCCCCTAATAGCATAGTGGCTGCACCACGCCACCCTGTCATGGACCCCTGCATCTTAGAACCAAGGAATTTCTTTTGTAAAAATCCTAATAATTTCAGTGGAACTTATTATGTTGTTAAATATACTTAAGTTGTTAATCCTAGCCAAGCTAATTTAATTTGTTTGAAATGTTTTAAAAGGTCAGGGTTTAGTTGTAATTCAGTCTTGCCTTTTTTAACTCTTTCTTTCTTTCTTGTTTCATCATTCTTCCTGTTTCTTTCTTATCCTTAAACCACTAGACGACACTGTGCAGGAGTGACTCTGTTGAACCCATGATTCACTAAGTGTCCAGGTATTCCTGTAGTCCATGCTGCACCCTATTATCAGCTTACAGTTCTGTTCCAACAAGATTTGGCTCATTATCTAACTCAATTAGTCTGGTTTATTCAAGGATTCAAAGTCCTTCTAAATTTGATACCATCCCTTGCTCCTTATTTGGACTTTGTTTTTATTACTTTGGAAATAACGCCCTAAATATCAACTGAGTTAAACTCTTATTTAGGGGAAAAAGTTAGTTCTGTATTCATCCTCAAGTGATTACCTGCTACACTCCCAAAGGATCCTCCCTCATCCGGCAGGAATTTTTCTGCACATCCAAACACCTCATCTACTGTGTTTGTTGCTCTCGATGCGGTCTTCCCTACATTGGGGAGACAGGACACCAACTCTCAGAACATTTCAGGGAACATCCCTGGGGCAAACAACCCCACCGCCCTGTGGCCGACCACTTCAACTCCCTCTCCGCCAAGGATACGCAAGTCCTGGGCCTGTTCCACTGTGAAATCCAAGCCACCCAGCGACAGAAGGAAGAACACCTCAACTTCCGCCTTGAGACCTGGCAACCACACGGCATCAACATCAACTTTACCAGTTTCCTCATCTCTCATCCTCCCACGCCTCATTCCAGATCCATCCCATCTGCACCTACCTATCGCCTTCCCAGCTATCTCACCCCACCATCCTATTTATCTCTCAGCACCACTTCCCCTAACCCCCCCCCCCCCCCCCCCCCCCCCCCCCCCCCCCCCCCCCCCCCCGATGCTGCCTGAACTGCTGTGCTTTTCCAGTGCCACACTTTTCAACACTCTCAAATCCCCAACTATCTTGGCTTTAGTCTTCAATTCATCTTGACACTTTGGCAGCTATTGATGTACTGAATCACACCCACACTCTTAATGCTTCTGACCCCACAAAAAAAACTATTACTTTCTCTCACTTTCAATTCTGGTGTCCCCTATCTGCTCCCTTAACCATGAGTGACAGAAATTTAGATGTCTTTTGTCATACAACTTGCTTCACCATTCAACTGGACCATGTAGTGCATATCAGTCAATGCTCTCCATTAGTAAAACCACTCACGACTCAAAGTCTCATGAGGAATGCAAAGAGAAACCCCTCCTTTCTGCTACAAAGCATCTTCTCAAACCACAACCCCCTGCATCCTCTATCCTCACCTCTGACAGTAAGCATGAGGGGCTTGTGGAATTTATTGTCACAGAGGTCGAAATCATTCACTGAGTCTCTCAGCCGTGTGCCTACATAGCATTGCTTAATACTATTCCATCCTGCAGCTTGCTCATTGCTGAAATCCTCACCCGTGGCATTTTAACTTCCAGATGTGACTGTTTCAGTGTTCCCCTAGTCAGCCGCCCAACATCTAACTGCACAAAATGGTGCTCATCAAAAGATTCTGCTGCCAATGTATTAACCTGCTCCAGTTGCCTATTACCACTGTGATTGCTGACGTCATTGAGTCACTTAAGGTGATTCTGGGTCATTTAGAAAGGTAGATTTTAAGGCATTTCTTTAATGCCATACGGACAGAATTCCAGAATTTGAGGCCTAAATGGTTAAAATCGCATGCACCAATGGAGGCGCAAAATTAATCCTAGAAATGGTTAAAGCGCGGAAAGCAGCCTTGCAGCCTGCAGTGTTTGTACTGTTTCTCCTCAAAACCAGCTCACCTACTCCTGCTGCACCACTTTTCCCCCATAACCCTGGTATTTTTTTTCCCTCTATTCATCCAGTTCCCTCTTGAAGTTAAATCATGATGATGATTAGATTAGATTAGATTCCCTACAGTGTGGAAACAGGCCCTTCGGCCCAACCAGTCCACACCGACCTTCTAAAGAGTAACCCACCTAGACCCATTTCCATCTGACTAAAGCACCTAACGCTACAGGCAATGTAGCATGGCCAGTTCACCTGATCTGCACATCTTCGAGACTTTCAGCCTATTCCTTCCAGATCCTAACAACTCGCTGCGTAACAAGCATTTCCTCACGTTACCTTTTGGTTCATTGCCAGTCACTGTAAATCTGACCCCTCTCGTTCTGCATCCTTATGCCATTGAGAACAGTTTCTCTCCCTCTATTCTGTCCAGACCCCACAGTTCAGTCAAACCTCCTCTCGACTTCCTCGTTCAAGGGGAGAAACCCCAGCTACTACAATTTATCCATGTCACTGAAGTTGCTCACCACTGGAACCATTCTTCTAAATCTTTTCTGCATCTTCTCCAAAGCCTTCACATTCTTCCCAAAGAGTGGTGCCTAGAATTAGACACAGTCCTACAGTTGAGGCTGAACCAGAATTGACTGCTTAATGCTGTAACAGACACATCTTTGCTTTTTTTTTTGCAGGGTTACGAGGGACTAGTTGGTGGTGCAGAGTACTTGAAGTTGGCAGACTGGGACAGTGTTTCAAATATCATCCAACTGGTAAGCCCTTTGTTCTATTCCAGTTCAGGGTTTATGTAATTTGGGCCTGATTTAGAAAAAGGAGTCTTGTATAGTTGCTGTCGGCAATGGATTTCCTTTTAAGTTGTGATGTTTATTCGTATCACTTTGAGCTCTGCAAAGGGAAGTGTTTTTGGAATAGATAGCAACGCTTGAAGTACTCTGCAGTACTTGGAATGCAGATTCACAATCAAAAGGGCATTTTGCCCCAAAGGAATCAAGTTATCTTAATTAGTGCTCCTACTGAGGACCCTTGTTCAATGTCAGCGGTGAAAACTGAGACTTCAGATGTACCACTGTCATGTTCACACCAGGCGTTAGGAGATATATGCACTGACTTCCTGCTGGGTTCTGTCCTCCCAATCTGCCTGCAATCTCCCTGGCAAATTAATTGCCTTCACGTAGTAACCCTTTCTTTCACCAGCCAGCCAGCTCAGAGCAGGATTGAGAGTTCTAATCACTGCAGTCAGTATTTTGTTTAGATGGAAACAGGTCCTTCAGCCCAACCAGTGCACACCGACACTCCAAAGAGTAACCCATTGCCCTCTGACTAATGCACCTAACACTAGGGGAAATTTAACATGGCCAATCCACCTGATCTGCACACCTTTGTGATTGTGGGAGGAAACTGGAGCACCCGGAGGAAACCCACGCATACACTGGGAGAATGTGCAAACTCCACACAGTCTCCAGAGACAGAGATCGAACCAGGGACCCTGGTGCTGTGAGGCTGCAGTGCTAATCGCTGTGCCATCGTACCACCCCTTTTCAGCCAGTACAGAAATTGAACCCATACTGTTGATGTCATTCTACATCACAAACTAGCTGACTAGTCAACTGAGCTACCCAGCCCAATTTGACACTTGAAATGACAGCATGCCCAGTGGAAGGTAAATGGGAGAAGAAACACAACCCAAAGTTTCTGCAGGCCATGGCAGCCTGTATCCTGGTAGCTTTTGGTGTTTTAAGCCGTCTGATCACCTTTCTCTAGTAATCTAATCCTTCCATTTACATAATCGGTCATTATCTTCCACACAGAGCTCAGTGGACACTGGGTGGCACGACCACAAGTGGATGTGTAATATTCGTGATTAATATGGTCTGTTTGAGTAGTCAACTCATATTGATGTCTAAATGGTGAATGGAGTTGAAGAATTCAACTGGTTGTGAAATGATTCTGATCCTCCTCATGAGTTAGATAGCCTGCTTTTTGAGTTCCTCAGTCTCCCTTTTGAGTACTCTTATTTGTGAGTGTTTTTTTTTCCCCTCTTCTGTATCTCTTACTCTCTTGGTACATCTTATGACCTATCTCTGCCTCAGGTTGCCTTCATTATGAAATTGAGTCATTCTCCCTTGTAAGCGGGGGATTCTCATCTGTGTGGGGTAAGATGGTTCTATTTTCTAGCAATGGTTGCTTTCCGCCACTGCAGGGTTGGTTGGGGTGGAACTTGTGCTGCTTGTCTAAGGTGGCTGCAATCCAGCCTCACTTTCTTTTGATAGAACTGGTAGCTGGGACCATTTTGTTTTTCGTTTGCATGCTTCAATTGACTGAGTGAAAATGGCTTTATAATTCCTAACTTAGTAACCCTACTCACTATAGAACAGTGTCTAATGTTCATTTAACCAAAGCAGCACAAGTGAGAAGCTAAAATAATTTATTCGTTTCCATCGGCACTGGTGAGCTGCATCTCACAGATGAGTCATTGGCATTTGCTGTAATTCAGTATCCAGCTGTGAACAGTTTGCTTTTGTTGTAGAGTGTTTGAAAGAGTTTGGCTGAATATTTGAAAGATCTATTTGTGACATCTCAAGGACCAGATTGACTGTGTGCCCGTGAATTGGAATGTGGATAGTCCCCTCTGTCGCTCTGAGAATGCTGGCCCACGCTGCCGCTTCTGAGAAGCTTCGAAGTTGATGTTGGCATCCATTTTAAAGGGGGCCAGCTGGCCAGCACAGCATGAATTGTCCAGTTTGAACCAGCCACAGAGCACGCCTTTGAAACACAGCGTTCTGAAAGTGGCAGAAAGAAATTCTGCTACTTTTCGACAAAAATTGTCAGCCTGTTAACTCAGAAGCTGAATTGAAGACGTACCATAGTTTAAGAGCGTTGAGGCATGGTGCTAATGTGAAAGTTGTTGAAAAGGAAGGGTGAATTTTGAAGCTTAGGTAAGTAATGGGACAGTGTTGGAGTCATGCAGTTTGGAGTCAGGCACCTGTTTCTCTGTTTTTTATATCTTGTTGTTATTAGCCATACCAATAGCCGCATGGTGCAGTTTTATTTTGTTGCATGAGTCTGAACGGCTTCTGTTTGCATCTTCTGTAAATGATAGGCCAGGTTTGAGACTCTATTACAGTCAGACGTAATGCACTGCTTTCATCCAGACTTTTTTTTTCCCCCCATCTGACGGGCAGGGTGGAACCATTATTGGCAGTGCCCGCTGCAAGAGTTTCCGCACCCGGGAAGGTCGCCAGGCAGCAGCCTACAACCTGGTGCAGCATGGCATCAACAACCTGTGTGTGATCGGAGGAGATGGCAGTCTCACCGGGGCCAATATCTTCCGGACAGAGTGGAGCGAGCTGCTTGCTAGTCTTGTTGAAGAGGGTAGGTGCCTTTAAGATGGTGGGAAAGGCCCGTATAATATATACTGGAATGATGCACATGTGATAAAGGTGGACATGCCATTAAAATTTCATCGCATATTCTTGGCATGTTTTAGGAATTCACATTATTTGCCCCAGTGTCTAGTTTATGATGTCACATCCAGTGTTGTACACGATAGCAGGGGAACTTACAACCGATGAAGAAATCGATTATTTTCCAAGCAGACCATTCAGTCTGGTGTCTACACTTCGCATAAGCCTCCCCTTACACCACATCATCCTAATCTATTTCTTTCTCTTTGCATACCATCAAACTTCCGCTAAAATGCTGTTCACCCTCAACCCGTGCAACGTACCGCAATCCTCCGTCAGGTTAAAGGTCACCACTCTGAGTAAAGGAATATGAAAACGTAACCATGAGAGTACCCCCGATAAGTTGGGTCCACGTAATCCTCTTGGCTCTCCGAGTTGGGAGAAATTATCGGATTGAACTTCATAGTGCTCAACATCACAGGGTCTGCGTTGAGTTTGCCAATCTGAGTCGAGGCAACAGTTGAGATACACCAATCTCAGGGCCTTTGAAGTTAGAATTCCTGCTCCTAATTATCATCCATTGATTCTGCACAGAGGCGGAACATTTTCCTTATCAGCTTGGTACTGGAGGTGTCTATTGTATGCACAATTTAATATAATTCCCATTTTTTTTAGATTAGATTACTTAGTGTGGAAACAGGCCCTTCGGCCCAACAAGTCCAGACCGACCCTCTGATGAGCAACCACCCAGACCCATTCCCTTACATTTACCCTTTCACATAACACTACAGGCAATTTAGCACGGCCAATTCGCCCAACCTGCACATTTTTGGACTGTGGGAGGAAACCAGAGCACCCAGAGGAAACCCACACAGACACAGGGAGAGTGTGCAAACTCCACACAGATAGGTGTCTGAGGCAGGAATTGAACCTGGGTCTCTAATGCTGTGAGGAAGCAGTGCTAACTGCTGTTTGCTCCTCATACCTCTTTTGATATCCTTCTTTCTCATGCAAGTATTTTCAATTTATTTTCTAACAATTCAAAGACTTTTGTTTCAACCTGAGTTTGTCACAGAGCGTATCACTCACTCGACGAGGGCAGGAGTGGATTCGGACCCGTGGTTGTTTCAGTCGATATTTTGTTGGCTTTCCCTGTTTAGACTCTCAAATTGAATATCAACACTTTGTTTTTCACATCCACTTGGCTCCCTCACTGCATATTCTGTATTGTTAGTGTGAGCTGAAAGACATTGAATGCTGTCTGCTCCTAGCAGCAGTGAAGAAAGTCCCTGTAACCCAGAGCAACCAACTTTGACAGGACAAGGTCACAGGTCAGCTGTCTGAGAACTGTTGCATGATGGTAAGCATGCTGAAAGGAATGGAAGCAAAAGTACTGAAGGGCAGTTCTTTTCATGACATTAAACGAAATGTTTTAGTCGAGAGGGAATTGTGCTTTTGAAGTCCTGTTCTTATCTGCCAGTGCTTAGGCCACTATTCAGTGGGTTAAAGATCACTTGCAGTGTAGTTACATCAAGTTCCTATTTATTTAACAGTTGCTTTGCTTTTCCATCAATTCCCTGCCTTCTCTCTGAAGGCATTGATTTCTTGCTGGCTATAGTCATCCCATGGGTATCCCCATCAAGCGATTAAATGAGTTTTGACAGACAATTCAAGCACTGCGGGCTCCCAGCGGATCCCAAACCAGCATTGACTTCACTACCGTGTGTTTCAGAAGAGCTTGCAGGAGGGAAGTGACATTCACAGCAATGTGTTGTGTTGACCCTAGCTAAGAACTGCCGAGATTTATCCCCTCCGTTGTGTAAAAATATTGAATAATTGTACTGTTGAATAATCAGCGACTGGAGAGTTGCACTGTGAGTGATCCTTGCCTCCTGAATAATCAGAAACTGCAAATGGGCATGTGTCCAAAAAACACATTTTTTTTTGGTTTGTCATTCAGGAAAAATCACGGAGGAGGTTTCCCAGCAGTATTCTCACCTGAACATTGTTGGGATGGTGGGATCAATTGACAATGACTTCTGTGGGACAGACATGACTATTGGTACAGACTCTGCCCTACACCGGATTATGGAAGTGATTGATGCCATAACCACTACCGCACAGAGGTATGTCGAACCGTGCGTAATCTTGATTAGTCAATAGGAAGAGACCTTTGGATAGTACTGGTGCAACAGATTGCTTGACGCAAACATAACTAGCAAATGAATGAAACTAAAACTCTCAGCTTCTCTTCACATAATAGTGTATGATCGTAAACTTGCATCAAAACAAGATTTTGCATCTCATTTGGTAAGGCTGCGCTGAAGAGTCCACCCAGGCCAAACACATACAGTGTACACATTCCTTAGTGCAAAGCCTTTCGTGTGCAGTCTGTCCTCACAACTACCACTCCCTCCATCTCCGCACAGAACAAGAGTCAAACTGCAGTAGATCTGATGAGTATAACTTAGTACAAGGCTGTACAATGCTCTTGGACGTGAAGTTGTTGGGTTACAGTTTAAATGTTCCTAACAGGTTGCCATTTTTATTTCAAGTGATGGGTAAAATCCTGACTCTTTTTAAGGAGAGCCATCTGCTCGTATAACCAGGTGAACCCTTTTCAGGAAATTCTTGTACCAGCTCAAGAGAGTTCAGCAGTCTTTGCATTCATTGGATCCGGGCCTAATTTTAATGAGTCAGGTGGCATTGAACTAGTAATGACATCAAAATGCCTGCCACAGAACAGGGTGAATGGTGTCTCCAAATAGGCTCTATAAAGCGCAACATCCCGTGCTATATTTGCCTCAGACAGCCGGCTCCAATAAAGAAATGCATCAAAGGGGAAGTTGAGTCATGTATCGCACAAACTAAGCTGGAGTAAAGATCAGTACCTGGCCCACAGACTTCTCAACAATTCTGTTTCGAAGTGAAATCTACTGACTTCACTATGCTTTTGGTATTTTTGCTACAGGCTCTTTCCCTTCAGATAGATTGCCCACAGTGCATTCTTTCCTGCAAGCACCTCCCAAAGGGCAAATTCTCTGTCCTCACGCAGTGCCTCCAAATTACAATCCCTGTCATAGGGAGGGGTGAGGGATTCAAATGGTATCTCTAGAACATCCTTCATTCCTACAATCCTCTGAGATTTCTGCACTGTTTTTGAGTATCCCTGGTTTTCATCACTGCACTATTGATGTCTGCTTTCAGCTGTCTTAACCCTTGCTAAGATTCAGGGTTTTTTTTCTCTCCGTGTGTGTTGTGTGTGTGTGTGTGTGTGTGTGTGTTTATGTCTTTGTGTGTGTGTGTGTGTGTGTCTCACTGTCTGTCTCCCTTCCCCCTCCCCTCAGGACCCTCCTTAAAGCCTGCCTGTTTGACTAAGTTTTCCATCACCTGGCCTAATATCTCTTTATGTGTAAAAGCAAGTTGTTACCAGTCCTGGGAACTGTGCTAACAGTTCATGTGCGAACATGATCCTTGCAGGGGCACACTCACCAAGGTTTGATAACTCTTCCCAACCACTCACCATTTCAAGTTTGTTTTATATTGTACATATGAAATCTTGAATCTGATACAGGCCAAGCACTTTCAGGGTAGTGCGTCATGTTTGCACTATGGAAATGCTCACTTCATCAAAGACTAATCCAATTTATTGGGCACTTCACACTAAACCCATAGTGACTGCTGTATTATGACATTTCAGATAAACCTGATCAAACAGCCTGTCTGCAGTACTCCAATACGCCTGCTTTATCTCTCACTTTGTTACCATTTGTATTTCACAGAATGAGTTAAGCAAATCACCAGCCATTATCAGAGATACGAATTAAGTTCTGATTTTTTTTTTCGGAAAGCACACTCTTCAGGCTGATGTCGGAAAGAATATCCTGATTTGAAATGCATTCTGATGAACTGCTGTCTACTGTGACCCAGAGATACAGTTTCAGCAGTCACTATAGGTTTAAAGGACATTATCGCCCTTGATATTTGTCCAGCCTTTACACCCAAGTTGTAAAACTTTGTTGTTTGAACTGTATATATGTAGTTAGTCCACAGCAACATTGGCTGATCTCCCTGTACATCGGGGTACTGCTATTCACCTATGGTGATTATTTGTTACTTCCTGTTTTTCTGACATTAGTATTCCATTCTTCTTTTTAAATATAGTGGCTAATTCAGTGAAGAAAACCTTGCATTTTGTACTTCTCCCATCCTCAGCATATCAGGAAGTGCTTTGCAGCTAATGAAGAACCTTTTGAAGTGTAGTCATGGTGATAGTGTAAACACAAACCTCCTCCAAATGTTTGCAATAAGCAGGGTCCCACATAGGTTAATGTGGTAAATCACTAGTTTAAACTGATGCATTGATGTTGTTTTGAGGGAAAAATATTGACCAGGACGCTAGAGACCACTCCCCTGTGCTCTTTCCTGTCTTAGTATCATTTATGCTGGAAAAACGCAGCAGTCAGGCAGCATCCAAGGAGCAGGAGAGTCGACGTTTCGGGCATGAGCCCTTCTTCAGGAAGGGCTCATGCCCGAAACGTCGATTCTCCTGCTCCTTGGATGCTGCCTGACCTGCTGCGCTTTTCCAGCAACACATTTTCAGCTCTGATCTCCAGCATCTGCAGTCCTCACTTTCTCTTAGTATCATTTTATACCAACTTTTGGGTCAGGTAATATCTCAAACAGTCCCCTAGGACACTGAAGTGTCAGTGAAGGGCTTGTGTAGAAAGTGCTGGAGTGGGTCCTGGATCCCATAATCTTCTGACTCAAGGAGAGGTATGGTTTGTTAACCACACACAGCAAAAGAATTTATCTCTGCTTGCAATCTCGATTGTCAATAATGGTGTAAGGAGCTGCAATCCAGTGCCTATTTGAAATCTTTTGGATTGATTTTGTTTTTGTTGGCCTGTGCAATTTTGCGGCCTGTAGCACAATGTAGCCTGAATAATTCTTCACCTATAAAATTACAAATCTTAAAAAGATACTTGAATGAACATCTCAACAAAAGTTAACCAGTTATCTAAACTGTTGAGGTTTCTGTTGTGAGGGGAGAAAAGTGTTTGCCTTTCCACTTCAAGCTGAACTATCGAATGATTTTTTTTTCCCTCCTCTTTCACTAATGGTTACTCAATCAAGAGACACTACAGAGAATTTGGAGTGAGCCAGAGGACAGTCCCTCGGGCTGGCAATGGCCTAGTGGTATTCTCGCTAGACTCTGAATCGAGAAACTCGGCTCATGTTCGGGGGGCCCAGATTTCAATCCTGCTGTGGCAGATGATGGAATTTGAATTCAATTAATAAAGAAAAGAAATCTGGAATTACAAATCGCCAGTTGTCAGAAAAATCCAGCTGGCTCACTAATGTCCTTCAGGAAAGGAAATCAGTCGTCCTCATCTGGTCTAGCCTACATTTGGACTCCAGACCCACAATGGTTGACTTTCAACTGCCCTCTGAAATGGCCTAGCAAGCCACTCAGTTAAAGGGCAGTTAGGGGCGGGGGAAAAAATGCCGGTTGGCTCGTGGTGACCATGTCCCGGGAGTGAATTTAGGAAAAATGGAGGTGACAGGTCTTGTCTGCTTGCTGGAGAACTGGCAAAAGTTTCATGGTACTCCTTTTTTTTTAGGGAAGGCCTACTTGTCACATTCATGTACCAATTCAACTCAACTTGAGTTTTGAGCTGCTTAAAACAAAATAACCATTCATCTGCTTGCTTTTCACTCTGCAGTCACCAGAGAACATTTGTGCTTGAAGTCATGGGCAGGCACTGTGGGTAAGTGGCAGATTCTTTTAACATTCGAACTCTTTAACTGTTCAATGGTTTTTTTATTATTAATGGTGCATCTTTGAAAAGAAATTCCGGGTTACAGGCTGAAGGGAGGGGTCTGGGTGGGATGCTCTTCGAAGGGTAGGTGTAGACTTGATAAGCCAAATGGCCTGTTTTCACAGTGTAGGGATTTTATGATTCCATGACTTGCAAGGGAGTACACTCAGTAAACCAACCCCCACATTTTAGCATACATATGATGTCATATGTTAGGAATTTGTATTGGCGCTATGCCACTGCAGCAGTTCTTGAGCTTCAGAATGACGGCACAGTAATGTGCCAATAAAGTTGATACCAATTCGAATGATCCTTCAAACTAAGAAAGGAAGAGGAAAGAGCACTTGCACAGAACATGTAGAATCTGTGTTATCTGTTTTCACCTTGTGTTTTTTTGCATTGCAAGAATTGGCATTCATTTCCAAAGAGACAATGATGCTGAAATTGGACAGACCCTGGGTTAGTGCACTCTTAAAAGTCCTGTGTGTTTCATATTTTAAAAAATGATTTCTAAATGTTTCGGGAGAGTTTAAAGCAGATTTACATAGTTAACACATGAGTCACAAGGTTGCAATTATCAGGAAAGACTGAACAGTGTGGGGCTAAAACAGTAGCAAAGCAAGGGACGACCTGATAGAAGTCTTTAAAATTATGAAGCGATTGATAAGAGTACCTTTAAAACATGATATTTTCACAGGTAAGAGGTTGGAATTGGACCGTCACTAATAAATTCATTAAGAAACTCCAGATAACACTAGTTTACACAAGGCATGGTTACACTGTGGAGTTTATTACTGTGTAGAGTAGTTGAGGTGAGTAACATTAATGCATTTACAGGGAGACTTGTGTGGTGCGTTTAAAAAATGGCATAGACCATTGAGTTGAATCACCTCTAACGTTGCTGAAATGCAACGTAACCACTTAATGTTCTGTCATAAGCCGTGGTTTCCAGTGACTAGTTGGCCGTGCAAACAACCTGTGGTCTTGTTTATGCAGGTACTTGGCACTGGTGTCTGCACTGGCGTCTGGTGCAGACTGGCTGTTCATCCCAGAGGCACCTCCAGAGGATGGCTGGGAAGACTTCATGTGCAAGAGATTAGGAGAGGTAAGGAATATGGAACCATTTTTTGACCTTGTGGAGTCTCTGAACGTGACTGGCAATTTCTGCAATCCCTAACCTTTCAATAACCAAGCAAGAGGGCTAAAAAAGATCCCAAACAGTCTAAACAAAATAATTCTAGGCACTTCATATATTGGTTTCTGTTATTGCTATCACTGGACACGCTGGTTTGTTATTTAACTTTATTCTCATTCGGTCAGTTCAGATAGAGATTAAAAACCGGCCACTTAGAGGGACTGAAAGTAGATGTAGGCTGGACTGGATAAGGCCAACAGTTTTCCTTCTCTAAAGGAAACCAGTTGGTGTTCAACAACGTCATTCCAGATATTCTAATCCAGATTCTCAGGTTGTCGTACTGGGATTTATACTTTTTGTTTTCCATATTACTTCCCCATGCCTCTGCTTCATGAAGAGGGAGGATGTTCCTGGGAGATCATCCAGGGAAATTATATGGATGGAACTGAGAATAAGAAAGGGATTGACACCTTGCCCCCCCCCCCCCCCACCCTGCCATAGTCAGCGGGAAATTGAGAATCAAACCTGTAAGGAGATCTCTGATATCTGTAGGATTAATACAGTTATAATGTTAGGAGTTTTAACTTTCCCAAACATAGACTGGGACTGTCATAGTGTTAAGGGCTTAAATGGGGGGAAATTTGAGTGTGCACAAGAAAACCTTCTTCAATATGTGGATGTATCTGCAAGAGAAGGAGTAATACTTTAATGTTCTGTTAGGGAAAAAGGCAGGGGCAAGTTATGGAAATGGGAGTGGAGGGGCACTGTGGGACAAGAGGTCGTAATTCTGTTTGTTTCAGAGTAGTTGTGGAAAAAGCTACAACTGATCAATCAGTTAAAGTTCTACAGGAGAAGGTGAGGACGGCAGATGCTGGAGATCAGAGTGTATTGCTGGAAAAGCACAGCAGGTCAGGCAGCATCCGAGGATCAGGAGAACCGACGTTTCGAGCATAAGCCCTTCATCAGGAAACAGTTAAAGTTCTACTGCGGAGTTGGGCTAATTTTGATGGTATTAGATAGGGACTTTCAAATGTCGATTGGGAGAGGCTATTTGCAGGGAAAGGGAAGTGGATGGCCTTTAAAATGAGATAACGAGTGTTTGGAGACAGTATGTTCCTGTTGGTGTGAAGGGCAAGGCTGCTGGTGTAGGGAATGCTGGGTAACTAGAGATATTGAAGCTCTGGTCAAGAAAAAGAAGAAAGCCATATAATGGGTATGGGCAGCTGGGATCGAGTGAATCCCGAGAGAGGAGTATAGGTCAGTAGGAGTATGCTCAAGAAGGAAATAAAGTGGGCAAAAAGGAGACATGAGATAGCTTTGGCAAATAAAGAGAATCCAAAGAGATTATGTAAGTACATTAAGGGCAAAAGAGTAACTAGGGAGAGAATAGAGCCCCTTAAAGATCAAAATAACCAACTATATGTGAAACCACAGGAGATGGTTATTTCATGTCAGTGTTCACTGTGGAGAAAGACATGGAAACTAGGGAACTTGGGAAATATATAGTGATGTTTTAAAAAGAGTTCATTTTTAGAAGAGGCAGTACCGGAGGTACTAAAAGGCATAGAGGTAGAAAAATCCCCAGGACCTGATCAGAACTTTGTGAGGAGCTAGGGAAGTGATTGTTGGGTCATGTGCTGAAATGTTTGTCTCATTGATAGCCACAGGTGAGGCGCTAGAAGACTGATGGATGGGTAATACGATGCCCTAGTTCAAGAAAGGCTGCAAGGAAAAGCCAGGGAATTATAGATCGATGTGCCTTATGTCAGTGGTGGATAAATCGTTAGAGTGGATTCTGAAGGAGAGCATTTGGAAAGGCACGGACTGATCAGGGAGAGTCAGCATGGCTTTGTGCATGGGAAATCGTATCTCACTAACTTGATTGCATTTTTTGAAGAGGTTACAAAGAAGATAGATAGAGGCAGAATGGTGGATGTTGTCTTTACGGACTTCAGCAAAGTATTTCACAAGGTCTTGCATGGTAGGCAGGTTAGTAAGGCTAGATCACATGGGATCCAGGGGGAGCTAGCCAATTGGATACAAAATTAGCTTGAAGGTAGGAGACAGAGGGTGGTATTGAAGGATTGCTTTTCAGACTGGAGGCCTGTGACTAGTGGTATACCACAATGATCGGCGCTGGGTCCACTGCTTTTCATCATTAATATAAATGGTTTAGAATATAGGAGGTATTGTTAGTAAGTTTGCAGATAACACCAAAATAAGTGATGTAGTGATTGAAGAACAGACTGAGGGGTGACCTTGTAGAGGTTTCCAGAAGCATGAGGGGCATGGATAGGAGAACCAAGGTCTTTTTCCTCAGTTGGGGGGGAATCCAAAACTAGAGGGCATAGGCATATGGTGAGGGAATAGATATAAAAGGGACCTGAGGGGTAACTTGTCCATGCAGAGGGTGGTACATGCATGGAATGAGCTGCCAGAGGAAGTGGTGGAGGCTGGTACAATTACAACATTTAAGAGGCATTTGGGTGGGTATTTGAATAGCGCAATATGGTAAATAGGACTAGATTGGGTTGGGATATCTGGTCAGCATGGACGAGTTGAACTGAAGGTTCTGTCTCTGTGCTGTATGACTCTGACTTTATAAATCCTGCACCATATCCACCTCCATTCCATAACTTATTTGCTTTTGGGTTCAAACCTTTGTTCCCATTCCCTCAACCTTCGGTTTTACGTTGCTCCATTTTGTTTGGTTACTGGATCATCCATAGGATCTAGTTTCAGGTGCCTGTAACTAGGATAAAGTCTTTTGCACTCGTGCAGAGTCTAGGCTGATACTCCAGAGCAGTTCTGAGTAAGTGCTGCTGTCATGGAGGTGCTGACTTTCAAATGGGAATAAATCTAGTCAAGACTCTCAATGTCATTTCAGATGGGTTTAGAGGATTCTAAAAGATTATCCAAACACTGGGGAGGAGGGGTTGCTCCTCATTGTACCAATTATCCCGATGTATTTTTTTTCCTGACTGTCCGAGAGAGAGAGAGTAGTAGACCTTTATTTGGTTACATTCTCTGATGTTGACACTGTACCTGGAAGAGTACAGCAAGCCAGACAGCATCCTTTAGTTATACCCGATACTTCAGACATCTCCACTTCCTGATGCTGCCTGGCTTACTGTCCTCTTCCCAGCTTCCTGCTTGTCTACTTTGGATTCCAGCATTTGCAGTTTTCCTTTGCCACTGTCACTGTATCTTGCCACGCAAGCTGTAATTTGCAAAATTCCCTCCCGGAGCCTCTGATCAGTGAATCTAAAACATAGAGGCACAAACTCAGTGTAAGGGGCTAATGATATAGGACTTAAATGAGAAACGGTTTCACTGAAGATGTTCATGAATCTTCAGACTTTTCTGCCCCGGAGGGTTGTGCTATTTCTATCGTTGATTATGTTTAAGGCTAGGTTGGTGGATATTGGTGTCTTGAGAAATTGAGGGATATGGGCAGAGGGCAGCAAACTGGAGTTAAAGCCCAAAATCAGCCATGTTGAATGAATTGACCATTAAAGCCACTTCTGTTCCTATCTCATGAGTCGTCAGCCTCTCCACCCCATTCTTTCTAAGATATCCCTGAAGACTTTGCCTCTGTCGGTGATTTTGATCAGCTGGCTTAATTTCTCAAACTATGGCTTGGTGCCAGGTTTTGTCTACCAATGAGCTTAGGGGGGTAGTCAGCCACACTAAAGGTGTTATATAGACGTGCACTGGGAGGAGCGGCAGTGCCGGGTGAAGGCTCAGCCACTGTTAGACACCAAGGTTGGGAGATTCACAACACGCCAGAGTCAGGAGGGGGGAGAATGTTCCCTCCGATGTGGGACTGGAGGAGGACACAGAGGTTTCCCATTCCTGCTTTTGTAGCCTCTACCCATGAGCTGAAAATCTCCAGAACCAATTTAGTTCCCAAATGCCGAACAGTGAGTAAAGAAGAGGTGAGCCATTGATATTGCTCTTGTGCTGTCAGACACACAGTGTAAAGCTAGTGGAGGGAAAGCAATACTTCAGCAACAAGTCCAACTGGTGGTCACAAGATTATAGGTTCTGCCCATCGATGCCATGATAATCTCTTGCTTCTGTTATTGAACTGAAATTCCCTGCTGTCCTTTTCATAGTTTCATACAGCACAAAGCATGGCCATTTGTCCCATTGTACCTGATGTAGCTCTTTGAAAAAACTACCCAATCAGTCTTGCTCCCCTGCAAGTCTTTCCTTTTCAACTAGACATCCAGTTCCCATTTGAAAGTTACTATTGAAGCTGCTTCTGATGTTTATATTAATGAAGCCTATGGGGCACCCATCAGCTTGACTTGTGGCGGGGTTGGGAGGGGGCGTCTAAATCCTTCTGTCTTTGAGAAATAGCTTCACTTGGAGATTTTGTTTTGATGGACTCCTGCCCTCTTGCAGCGATGTTTGTAGATCTGGATAATGTTATCCTGTGACGTTAGTCAACATTTAGAGACATGGACAATCCGTTGAATACAGCTTCTTGCATCTTGGAGTGGCACTTTTGTAAAGGATATAATTGTCCTACAGTTAGGTCCAGTGCAGCAAATAACGAAAGACTTGCATTTATGTTGCATTCTTCATGACTTCCAGAGTCTGGAAGGCGTTTTAGTGCTCTTATTTCTCTTTGAAGTGCAATCACTGTTGGAACATGGAAAGGCAGGAACCACTTTGCACAGAACAATGTCCTGTCAACAAAAATAAGCAAAATATTGGGCCAGGAAATGAGAGTTCAGCAGAATCTTTTCTATCCCTTTGCGGGAGCAGGCAGGGTTAAAAGGTCTTCACTCTGACAGTGTAACCTACACCTCCTTCAGTAGCACTGAGTCAAACTCAAGTCTGTGGAATGGCACTATGAAGCCTCGCCCTCTGCGACTCACAAGAGAGTGTGCTGTCCACTGGGCTGATACTGATATCAAAAAGCTCCCCAACTAACCTCGTGTGTCCTTGCTCCAGAGTCGCAGCAGAGGGTCTAGGCTGAACATCATCATCCTCGCAGAGGGGGCAATTGACCGGCAAGGAAACTCTATCAGCTCCAACTATGTGAAAGAGGTAAGAATGAGAGGATTGGCATGTATGTGGGACAGTGAAAGCAGCAATGACCTGCATGAGGTGTGACTGCTCCCGACATGTTTTCCTGTATGCACTTGTCATTTTAAATGCTAGATCTCGGAACAGAGGTCAGATCAAACTGGTTAAAGCATGAGGCAAGTCATTTCTCATTGACAAAATGAAGCAGCCTGGGTGTAGGTGCTAACTGAATTATTGATGCTGTGAAGAACAGTGTAGACACCACTCTCTGGCTGTTCTACATATAAATTTACATGTGTTTTCTGTGTAACGTTGGCAGATTAATTTGAATTATCAGAATGTATGTAAATGCACACAGATGCATTATGTTTTAAATGACAGACCCATCAAGGCAGCTTTGTTCCCCTCTGTATATCTCGATTATCAACACGTTGGATCACTTAACTGAATGAAGCTCACTTGATACTCGTTCCGTTTCTTGAAGTATAATGAAACAAAATGCGATGTCGGGTGCACAGCATATATTACAAATGCAAAGCTGGAATCTTAGCTCTGTGGACACTGCAGGTGGAGCAGGATCAATCCAGTGATCTCTACGATAGGTTAAGGCCAGCGAGGGGAGTAATAAAGACCTGGCTCTCTGACGTGCCCGAGTGCTGGAATTTACATAAACATTGGGCATTGGTTAGGCCACTTCTGGAATATTGTGTGTCATTTTGGTCTCCCTTCTGTAGGAAGGATGTTGTGAAATTTAAAAGGGTTCAGATAAGATTTAAAAGGCTTGGAAGGTTTGAGTGATCGGGGGGGCTGAATACGCTGGGGCTGTTTTTCCCTGGAATGTCAGAGGTTGATTAGATTAGATTAGGTTCCCTGCAGTGTGGAAACAAGCCCTTTGACCCAACAAGTCCACACCAACACTCCAAAGAGTAACCCATCCAGACTCCTTTCCCCACATTTACTCCTGACTAATGCACCAAATACTTTGGGCAATTTAGCGTGGCCAATTCACCCGACCTGCACAACCTTTGGAATGTGGGAGGAAGCCGGAGCACCCGGAGGAAACCCACACAGACACAGGGAGAATGTGCAACCATCATACACACTAACCTGAGGCCGGAATCAAGCCCAGGTCCCTGGTTTATAAAATCATGAAGGGCATGGACATGTTAAGTAAACAAGGTCTTTTCCCTGGGGTGAGGGAGTCCAGAACTAGAGGTCAAAGGTTTATGGTGAGAGGGGAAAGAGACCTACGGGGCAACCTTTTCACGCAGAGGGTGGTGCGTGTATGGAATGAGCTGCCGGAGGAAGTTGTAGATGATGGTACAATTACAACATTTAAAAGACATCTGGATGGGTATATGAATAGGAAGGGTTTAGAGGGATGTGGGCCGGGTGCTAGCAAATGGGACTAGATTAATTTAGGATATCTGGTTGGCATGGAGGAGTTTGACCGAAAAGGTTTCTGTGCTGTACACCTCTATGACTCTAATTCCTAATCCTAAACTGACTGACTGAAAGGGTGCAGGTTTGAGGCCCATCATTTTTAATACGTAGTCTGAGATTTGCACTGACTACCTCACCAAAACTTCACACCCTCCCTGACCCGTACCGAAATGTGCCTTTTAAATCCTTCTTTTGAGAATTAAGGGTGGTGAACTTTCTTACCATTTAATCAGAACTCTTTTCTGTGTGTAAGCTTTTCCCCCATGAATTATGTGACTATTTCTTTTGTCCCCTGTATTTCAGTTAACCTGTGATGCAGGGTTAACTAAATGCCCTTAACTGTTGCCTCAATTGTTGTGCATTGTATTTCCCCCCCCCCCCCCCCTCACTGTTCTTTCTGCTTTTATTTTATTTCTCTCCCAGCTTGTTTCTAAACATCTCGGATTTGATACACGGGTCACAGTCTTGGGACACGTGCAGCGAGGTGGCACGCCCTCTGCGTTTGATCGGATTCTGGTAAGTTTTACTCTGTGAAGGGAACGTCCTCCACGATCCTTCCCGTACAGCTGACTGAATAGCCAGAAGAAAAGGTTTCCAACTCTGCTTCTAACCTGTGCTATGTTGTATCATCCCAGTCAGGCAGCAATAATAACCGTGTAACAGCAAGTTGCCTTGGGAGCCATAGGTTAGAAAGGGAAACAAACAACGTAGTGTACAAAATCCCATGCAAGGACTGCACAAAACACTACATAGGACAAACAGGAAGACAGCTAACAACCCACATCCATGAACACCAACTAGCCACGAAACGACACGACCAGCTATCCTTGGTAGCCACACACTCAGATGACAAACAACATGAATTTGATTGGGACAACACCACTATTATAGGGCAGGCCAAACCGAGAACAGCCAGAGAATTCCTAGAGGCATGGCACTCATCCACAAATTCTATCAACAAACACATCGACCTAGACCTAATATACCGGCCACTGCAGCATACAGCACCTGACAACTGGAAGCAGCAGAGACACACCACTATAAATGCCAGAGGAATCAGCACAGAAGCGCTTCACAGGAAGCTCCCAAGCACTCAGGATATCACCTAGAAAGGGGACGAAACGTTTGCAACAAAAACTCCCAGCTCGGCGAACAGAACCACAACAACGAGCACCCGAGCTACAAATCTTCTCACAAACAGGGAAACAAAGAGTCCAGGGTCTTCAGTTTCTCAAGTGCAAACTGCAGCAGTAGCTGAGGCTGGGATTGGGTTGGGCTGTGCTGAACCTAATGGTGTTGATGGGTGCCATTGAGACTTGCATTTGGAACTGGATGCCTATGGGAGATGTCCGTGAAACCGTTTCTGAACACCTCAAAACCTTAAGGGAAGGTGACGAAAGGAGGGAAAAGGTGTGACGTGGGTGTTGGCCTTGTTTGTGGCATTGCCGCATTTTTGTATTTGTGGGTTGAGGGTGTCACTGGCTAGGCCTGTCCCTAATTACCCAGCAGGCTGTTGAGAATCGACCACATAACTGTGGTGCAAAGTCACTTGTCGGCCACACCTGGTAAGGGGTGCCAATTTTCCTCTCGAAAAGACATTAGTGAACCAGGTGGGTTTTCCCAGCACTCGACAATAGATTCTTCTTCATCATTAGATTCTCATTCCAGATTTTAATTAAACTAACTTCAAATTCCACCATCTGCCATGGCAGGGTTCGATCAAAGGTCATTAGCTGGGTCTCTGGATTAACAGTGCAATGATAATACCACTAGGCCATCATGGCATAATTTGTGCCATGGTCAGAGCTGTGTGCCACATCTGGAGCCCGAAACCGCAGTCTGTTTAACTGCATTGTCAGTCGAACTCTGTAAGTAACCTTCTCCTGTTGTGGATCAAAGCCAGTCCAGCATGTACTCTCAGCTGAACTGCAGTGCGTGTTTTAGAGGGTGCTGCACTGTTAGACATGCTGTTTTCCCAAGATAAACTATTGAACTAATGCTCAGCCTGAAGAGCAGGGGAGGTCCCTTTCAACATCCTGGCGAAAATTCATCCCTTGGCGCAAACATATCATTCATTCTCTTGCCGCTTGTGAGATCCTCCTGGGTATAAACTAGTTGCCAGGTTTTCCAACCAACAGTGACTCAAATTCCAGTGATTATAATAGCCACCAGGGCATCTGGAGTGTGGTAGGTACGATATATGCAAATCAGATTTTTGTTTCTTTGATCACAGGAGTGATGTAATAGGAAAACAAACGACTTGAAATTATACTGCAAATTGCACAATTGTGGTATGTTCCCATTTGCTTTACAACCAATTAGGTACTTGTGAATGCATTTCCTGTTGTAATACAGGAAGCACAGCAGCTAATTTATGCACAGAAAGCTCCTTTTAAACATCATTTTAAACATACTTTGTTCTGATGATATTGATTGAGGG
The DNA here is from genome assembly GCF_020745735.1 of Hemiscyllium ocellatum. Taxonomy (NCBI): domain Eukaryota; kingdom Metazoa; phylum Chordata; class Chondrichthyes; order Orectolobiformes; family Hemiscylliidae; genus Hemiscyllium; species Hemiscyllium ocellatum. Next base: position 107,258,039 of record NC_083407.1, on the reverse strand, counting down.
TGAATACAGGGGAACCTCAATTATCCGGAATTTGATTATCTGAATTTCGGATTATCCGGCACGTTTCACAAGGTCCCGATGCTTGACTAAACAATGTTATCCGGCATTTGATTGTCTGGAATTTGATTAACCGACTGAAATACTCCCTGCCCGTGCCCTTCGGATAATTGAGGTTCCTCTGTATTAGGTTTAATGCAACAGTTTTCTTCAAAATTGTGGCCCGGAGTAAGATTTGTGGCCACAAACGTCTGACTTCAGGACAAGTGAACTACCTTTTGGGTCATGGGTGGCACACCAGGATTAGATTAGATTTCCTAATGTGTGGAAACAGGCCCTTCGGCCCATCCAGTCCACACTGACCTTCCGAAGAGTAACCCACCCAGACCCATTCCCCTTGGACTAATGTTTAATCCCCAAACACACACACTTTTTTTTAGATTAGACTACCTACAGTGTGGAAACAGGCAAAAAGAGACACCAGCGCAAGGCAAGTCCGTTAAGTATTAATTTTACTTGAGCATTGCCGTTAAGATCTGCATTTATTGCCCGTCCGTAACCGTCCTTGAGAAGGTGGTAGTGAGCTGACCTCATAAACAGCTGCCATCCGTGTGGTAAGGAGTGAATGCTATTCGGGAGGATGTTCCTAGATTTTGACCCAGTAACAGCTGTGTGGTTCCAGGTTAGAATGGGGTACAGCTGGGAGGGGAAACTGCAGATGTTGGTATCCCCATGTATCTGCTACTCCTGTCCTTCTGGATGGGAGAGGTCGCAAGTTTGGAAGGTGATGTCTAAGGAGCCTTGGTACATTGTCGTTGAGTAAGGCTAATCCTCAAGGACATTTTATTGGTGTCCTTTTTTTTGCAGACTTTTCTCTGTTTTTATCACCAGCGTCAAATCCTGAAGAAATCAAAGGAGGAAAGTTTGGCTTTTGTGAGGCAGCGTTATTTTGGGCGTGGCTCCTGGACCAGCCTTGAATGCCCATTTCTAGTTGCCCTTGAGATGGTGTGCAGTATAAAATGAGTCTAACATAAGCTGCAGTGTTGTCCAGGTTACCTGAATCAACCACCATCCAAGGAGCAGGAGAATCGACGTTTCGGGCATGAGCCCTTCTTCAGGAATGGGCTGAAGAAGGGCTCATGCCCGAAACGTCAGTTCTCCTGCTCCTTGGATGCTGCCTGACCTGCTGCACTTTTCCAGCAACACATTTTCAGCTCTGATCTCCAGCATCTGCAGTCCTCACTTTCTCCTACCTGAATCAACCAGTGCTGTTCTGTGAACCGTTACAGCATTTAGGAATGCCTTGGGTGTAAAATTCCCTGGGAGGGAGGTTTGTTTAACAGAACAAACTACTTGGTTTCCTTCCCCAGGGCTTTCTGCCAAAGTTATGGAATGAGATCGGAGAGTTCTCTTCCCCCACACCCAGCCACTAGATATAAATATTTTTGAAATCTGACTGAACAATTAAAACAAAACTGAAATGTAACACTGAATAATGTGCAGTACGTCACAACCACTGTGCGCGGTGTGGCTTTTTATCTCTAAATAGCATTGCTGTCATTGTTGAGGTTCTTCAAATATCCTTCACTTTGTTTCATAGTCTACCTGCCTTCTGAACTGGGATGCATTTCTGCATCTTAATATAAAACTTGCAGCCCAGGGACAGGCCATTTAGCCCTCTGCCTGTCCGGCTCTATGCAAACATTGCTCTGGTTTGTCTGTCCCCGTCAACATGTCCTTCTGTACCTCGCTTCCTTTGCTTATTTCTCTTCACTGTCTGATAACCTTGTCCTTTTTTGTTCTCTGTTCCCAGAGCAGCAAGATGGGCATGGAAGCGGTCCTCACCCTGCTGGATGCCTCGCCAGAGACCTCATCCTGTGTTGTCAGCCTTTCTGGTAACCAGGCCTTGCGACTGCCACTGATGGAGTGTGTGCAGCTGGTGGGTACTCGATCTTTTTCCCTGTCGAGGCTTCTCGCTAGCAGCCGACACGCAAAATCCCTGTCTGCCATTGTAAATCGTGTTTTGACCTGACTCCTCCAACTGCTCCCCCCCCCCCCCCCCCACCAAGGTCTCAGCTTGGTGCTAGGTTGGAACGGAGATTACCCTGTCAAGGAGCAGGGAGAAGGAGGGGTTCCTTCCCTTCAAGCCAGTGAACTGGTGTAACCGAATAAGAACGAGATGATGCTGGAAACGCTCAGCAGGTCAGGCAGTGTCAGTGGAGAGAAAGAGTTAATGTTTCAGCTCGCTGAGCTTTCATCAGAACTGTTCTGATGAAAAGTTATCAACGTGAAACATTAAGCTTGCTAAGTATTTGCAGCGTTTTAGATCTCCTTCCAGTGTCCACAGTATTTTTCCTCTGTGTAGGCATCAAGGGATGGTGGTCTTTCGCTGGAATATGAAGGGGCACAAGTTGTGTTACAGCCGTACAGAGCTCTGGCTAGATTTCATCTGGAGTATGGTGTTCAGTTCTGGTTATTACCTCAGAGGAAGCATGTTTTGGATTTGGAGGGGATGCATCGGACATTCTCCGGAATGACCGGCCATGAGGAGCAGTCGAAGCTTGAAGACAGAAAATTACAACTGGATCCAATTGAGCTGCTTAAGATGTTGTAAAGACTTTGATAAGTTAGCGAAGCTATTATGTTTGGTGAGGCAAATCCAAAGCGAGGGTGCGTGACCTTCAACTTAAACCTAGGGTAGTGCAGCGATGATATCAGGGAACATTTCTTCATGTATAGGCTAGCAAGAAGCAGTAACTCTTCATTTAAAAGCTATCAAAATTATGGATGTATTGGAAACTTCAAGCATGGTAGCAGTGCTTAATCGTGCAGATTTTAGAATATTATTGAAAGGAGAAAGATGTTTTCATCCGGACTAGAGCAAAAATGCCACATTTCAAGCATTGTCCCACAGAGATATGTTCTTATGGTTGTTTTGATTTTGAGCAGCTTTGGTAACGTGCCTCTCTTTTTAACAATATAAATTAAAAGCATTACTTTGTTTAATGATGTTTAATAATAAGTGGAACAAGTTGCATAATTAAAGTTGACCCACAGTCAAATGGAATGCCAGATTGGGTTCGAGGGGCTGAAATGGGCTCCTGCTCACAATGTGTCATCTTTGTCGATGGTGGGTCATGTGATTAAGAGTTATGGTTTAAGAGTTCTTCTTTTTGTTACTTTTATTGATAAGCAAACAAAGCAGAGCTCCCGTGATATCCTGTTAATTAACAATTGCATTTATGTAGCACCTTTTTAGCATAGTGAAACATCCCAAGGCACTTCAGAGGAGTGTTGCTAGACAAAATCTGGATGCTGAACTACAAGGAGATGTTAGGGCAAGTGGTCAAAAAGCCAGGTCAAGCAGATAGGTTTTAAGGAGTGTTTTAAAGGCCGACAGGGTTTTAGATAAGCAATTCTGATCCTTAAGGAGCTGAAGACTGTCGATAGTGCAGTGAAATGTTCAAAAATATGGTAAAGGCCAGAAAGTGATTAATGTGGAGGCATGGAGGGCAGTAGGAGGTCACCGAGAATGGATGGAGAGGGCGGGTTTCTGAATTTTCTATTTTAAAATGCTCATCTCGAAGTGATTGAACTCTTTGTGGTGTGGTATAGACTACAGTTCAAGATCCGAGGGTGGACTCCTGCTCTGTGTTGAGTTTCTGGTGACCTTGACTCTCCTGAGCTAGCATGGGGAAAATCAGTAGGTTGGGGGGGGGGGGATGCAGTCCTGCTTGTGATCGAATGTCTCAGAATGTGTGTTCTGCGGATTTCTGCAGGGTTGAAAATAACAAGTGGGCACAGCATATAATAAGTCAGGAAGCATCCAAGGAGCAGGAGAATCGACGTTTCGGGCGTACGCCCTTCTTCAGGAATCAGGATTCCTGAAGAAGGGCTCATGCCCGAAACATCGATTCTCCTGCTCCTTGGATGCTGCCTGACCTGCTGCGCTTTTCCAGCAACACATTTTTCAGCTCTGATCTCCAGCATCTGCAGTCCTCACTTTCTCCACAGCGTATAATAAATTTGGTTTAAAATTTTTGCTGCAAATGTGGTTTAATTTAGTTCACCAAGGAATTGTTCCCTTCCTTTTCTATTTGAGAGTGAGACCATGCTCCAGCACCCTCCATTGTGTTCTTTTGTCCAATATTTCTGAATTAGCTGCTGATTTTTATTTTGAAACTCTTTCCTAACAAGAGTCAACATTTTCAGTATGGCGAGGGGGAACATTTGAGGTACAATGCAGCAGCATATTTAATTTTCAACTACTGCTTTTTGTTATTTTATCTAAATGATTTAGATGAGACGATGGGAGGAAAAGATAGTAGGTTTATAGATGACACCAAAATAGGTGGTGTCTAGGACAGTAAGGAAGATTATCTTGGAGTACAACAGGACCTTGATCAGATGGGTCAAGGGTTGGTAGACGGAGTTTAATTTAGACAAGTGTGAGATGCTGCATTTTGGAAAGGCAAATGGTCGGTTCCTGGGGAGTGTTGGTGAACAAAGAGACCTTTGGGTGCAGGTTCATAATTCCTTCAAGATGGAGTCACAGGTAGACAGGGTAGTCAAGAAGGCATTAGTTATGCGTTTCTTTATTGGTCAGTGCATTGAGTCTAGGAATTGGGAAGTCCTGTGGCTGAACAGGACATTGGTTAGGCCACTTTTGAAATACTGTATGCAATTCTGGTCTTCCTGCTAGAGGAAAGATCTTATTAAACTTGAAAGGATGCTGTAAAGATGTACAATGTTTCCAGGGTTGGAGGATTTGAGAGACTGTGTAAACTGCAGATATTTTTCCTGGAGTTGGAGACTGGAGGGTGACTTTATAGAAGTTTATAAAAGCACGGATAGAGTGAATAGCCACGGTCTTTTTTCCAGGATAGGGGAGTCCAAACTTTGAAGGCTGAGGTTTAAGGTGAGAGGAGAAAGTTTTAAAAGGGACCGAAGGGGGCAGCCTTTTCATGCATAGGGTGGTACGTGTATGGAATGAGCTGCCAGAGGAAGTGGTGGAGGCTGGTACAATTGCAGCATCTAAAAGGCATCTGGATGGGTATATGAGTAGGAAGATTTTAGAGGGATAAGGGCTAAGTGCTGGTAAATGCGACCTAGATGAATGTAGAATTTCTGATCCGCATAAAAGGGTTAGACTGAAGGGTCTGCTTCGGTGCAGTAACTCTCTATGGATATAAAAAAAATGATTTCTCAAGTATTCCTTTTTGTTTCATTTTGAAGACCAAGGATGTTCAGAAAGCAATGGACGAGAAGAGGTTTGATGAAGCCATTGTTCTTCGTGGCAGGTAAGGGTTTCAGTTCTGACTTCCCTTATCCATAGTCTGGATACCTTCTAACAGAGTAAAGCATCCTTGCTTTTCTCTAGCGATTAGACCTCGGATCTCCCAAAACCAGTGACGTGCAGTGCTTTAGAAATCTAGTCACTGTTGTACTGGGGGAAACATGGCACAGTAATGTGATCACGGACCAATAAGCCATTTTAACGCTGCAGGTTGAAAGATTTATGTTGGTCGTTTTACCCAAAATTTTTTCAAGGAAGCATTGGAATTGTGTTTTTACATGGACTGAAGAGAGCAGGCAAAAAGTTAATATCTGATCTGATGCACTGGATGTCTGACAGTGTAGCTCCCCACCAACCCAGTACTGCATGATGGAAGGTGGATTTTTGTGCTCATATTTGTGGAGAGAACCACCTCCTTCTCGTATATCAGTGTTAACTGTCTTTCTTCAGCATGCGTGCCTTCACTTTTGTTGGCAGAGGTTCATTTCACCTTTTGAGGAAAGGGTTGAATTCTAGAGGTGAAGTGAGACTCGTCATCGGCTGGAGATTGGGAATTCCGTGGTTAAGTAACTCACCACCTGATTCCTCGAAGCCTCTCCGCCCATCCACAAGGTGCAAGTCAAATTCTGAGGGTGGCGTGAGGAAGCTGAGGTAACACAGATACTGCCCACAGTCAACCCAACTCAGTCATTTCTTCTCCGAATCTTCACCAGGGAGGTGAGGCTGACAGAGCAGATTGTATAATGGGGATTGAGATTCCTTTTTGAACACTTCAGGGACCAATGAATGGAAAAGACTGTGTTCTTTTAGTCACTAGGAAAGGAGCTCCATTCCTTGCCTCTCCATGGCTCAGTACATAGCACTCCAGCCTCCCATTCAGAAGGTTGTGGGTTCAAGTCCTGTTCCAGGACAAAAAAATCTGGGCTAACACACCGTACAGTAATGAAGGGTGCATTATTGTCAGAGGTTCCATCCTTCGGATTTGGAGAAATCTGCACTGGCAGTCTCTCAAGTGGGTGTAAGATATCCTTGGGGTTCCTTTTGAGAAGGAGCAGAAATCTACTGTTCCACTGTACTGGCTAATATTTACCCCGCACCCAATGATCACCCAGATATTTCCAGGAGCTTGTATACACAATGGTTGTGATATCTGCTGCAAGTCTCTGCTGTACCTGATGCAGTAATGTACAGGATGATAGCCAGCCACACTGTCGGCCAGATACTCACATGATAATGGCATGAAAAATCCATGCTGTCAATTGGTAATGACCCATCAGGAAGACTAAAATGAGCTGATCTCTAGATGTGGTCATTTAGACATGCACTGAACGGGCTAATGTGCTCCCCATTCTCCAGTGAGTTAATGAATCACAGCAAACACCTTCCCATTGGCCCATCATTCCTAATGAAGGACTCTCCTCTTCCCTTTTGCTACAGGAGCTTCGAGAATAACTGGAATATCTACAAGCTGCTGGCTCACCAGAAACCTGCTCAGACCAAGGTAAGCCCTCAGGCTGATAGCATTGAGACTCCTGCCACACTAGGCTTCTCCATCGGGCAGTTAACTGAGAGAGTCCTGTACAGCGGGGGCTGGATAAGGCATCGCCACAGTACCCCTTACTGAGTGACTGTTATTCTGTGTGGGCTGTCATAAGTTACTATGCATTCTTTAAAAAAGTGCACGTTATTTTAAAGTTGCATTGAGCTCTGGAGAGAACCTGCCACAGGCTCTGAGCACTGCACCACTGGGAGGGTGTATCAGAATTGTATGAGGGAAACTATGACAATGGGTTGCATGGGCTAAGTTTGTGTAGGTTTGTGTAAGGAGGTGTAATAAGGATCAAATTGAGGTGTTTAAGAGAGTCCGAGGAGTTTACAGGACATCGAGGGTGGTGGGGAAGTCCATCAGGATAAGTGGAAACATCAGGAAGCACATCTTCATATTTCTTCAATGGGAAATTAAAATTTGAAACATCTTTTCCCACAAAAGTAATTGAGGGCATTAGTAACATTTCTTGGAAGTTAAATTGATGGGTTTATGGTAGGCAAAGGTTCTGCTACAATGTACGTTTCTTCAACGCAAATTAGCTATAATTCGATTGAAGAATTTAGACCATTATTTGTACAATGCTAACTTTCCTTACCTGTATTGACTATAATGTAATTCAGGCCCCATTAGTTTAAATGGTGTTGCTATTGCATGATTTTCTTCGAACACAAGAATGGAGCTATCATGTTGTATCAGAAATGACTGTACTGAGAGAACCAAGGTCAGTAAATGGAGTTAAGATTCAGGGTAGAGTATGCTTGAGGGGTTGAGTGGTCTCCTGTTCCCATGTTTCTCAGTTAACCAAAGTTGAGGGAGTGTCCATCCATAGTCCATGCAAATCACCAAGTTCAGACATAGGACGGTAAGCCTGTATTCAGTGTTCTTGCCTGACTCTGGGATGAGGCCTATTAGGGTGTCCCCATGCATTTACTGCATCACTGACGGGCAGCCAATCTGAGCTGCTTGATTCGATGATGGAGACTTGACTTCTGTGCTGTTCAAGGCGGCTGTGAAATTCCCTTTCCCTTCCTTACACAATGCTTGGGGCTGATGTCCGACCCTTCACAGACAACCACCAGCACGTGGGCTGTGAAGAAGTGTGGGAGATGTCCTTACTGGTCCCCCATAGCTGTGATTCAAGGAGCTGCAGATGCAGCATCTACCTTACTGTGGTCCAACTCCGTGAATACACCACCTTACACCCTCAAAATCACTGTAATTAGCAGCAGGCTGTGCACTGCCATTGCTGGAGAGGTTGCATAAAATCATTCTATCATCCCACCATTGAGTGGCTCTCTGCAAAAGTAATTTAACTAATCTCGATCCTTGCCCATAGTTCTGTTTATTTTTCTCTTTTGTTTGATCTAACTCCCTTTATACTCCCTGGCACTTTTAAATCTTTCCGTCTGGCACTTTCCTTTGTGGTTCTTGTGCCAGTCACTTTTTACGGCTTTAATGTCTTCTGGTTCTTGTTTTCCCCCTCTGAGTGAAAAGTGGCAAACGAAGGGGTGAGGTGGGACGGGAGAGCCATTCGTGGCTTGGCCTGACATTTGTGTTCTGCCTCCATTTGTTGCTGTGTGAGCAAAGAAGGGTAAACAATGTTATGATAGCTTAATTCCTAAACAACTTCATTTTGAAAAAAAACAGCCCTGTTGCAGTAGATCTAAAAGTCTGGTAATGAGTGGCCTCTGTTTGAATACGATCCAGTGACGACATTGATCAATCTGTTCCCTCAGTTACTGTGCCAGTGTCCTAGAGAGCCCTTACTGATGTCTCTCTGCCCTCTGCCCGTCACAGAGTAATTTCAACTTAGCCATCGTGAATATTGGAGCCCCAGCAGCAGGGATGAACGCAGCCGTGCGTTCTGCGGTTCGAGTCGGCCTCTCGTCGGGTCACGTTGTCTACACTGTCGCCGATGGGCTGGAAGGCTTTGCTGCAGGACAGGTAAGTGTTCCACGGCCCTGTTCATGTTGAGTCTGATTGCTGCCTTCGTTCCCACGGTTTTGGCAAGGGTTTGACCCATCTAGCTGGATCGTGGACGATGTTCAGTGGCATTGCTCCCAGTGATGGCGCTGTGTATTTTCATGTAGTTACATATAAATGACGTACAGGTTAGATGAATTGGCTAAATTGCCCATAGTGTTCAGGGATGTGTAGGTTAGGTGCATTAGTCAAGGGTAAATATAGAATAGGGGAACAGGCCTGGGCGGGTTCCTCTTCGGAGGGTCAGTGTGGACGTGTTGGGCCGAAGGGCCTGTTTCCACACTGTAGGGATTCTGATTCAGATTCTGAAATGTGTAAGCCTTGGGGCACTGCGTCTGGTTGGAGATGCAGCACCTACAGATGGATGTCAGCTGATCTCCTGTGGCGTTGCTCAGGGTGAGTTGGAGAAGACACTGCTGTATAATAATAGGGGTGTTCACAATACAGTGTGATGGGAAATGAGAAGGGACATACATATGTAACTTGCCAGAAATTTGTGCTACTTAGCAGAACTGTGAGACATTTTTGATGCATGACCCCCCCCCCTTGCCTTTCTTTTTCCTGCAGATTAAGGAGATGAAATGGGGTGATGTTGGAGGCTGGACTGGACAAGGTGGCTCCCTGCTGGGCACAAAACGGTGAGCATTGCCTCTGCTCCCTGCTGACTGTTCCCACCCTCCAATCAGACTGTGCTGTTAGGTTAAAGTCTGAGAATTCTCTCTGCCATCAAACTGCATACAGTTTGGAAGCCAGCAGTTTATATTGTTGGGATCACTTGGAATTGTCTTCCTGATGTCACTAGTTCACATAGAATCCCAGAATTCCTTCAGTGTCCCCCTTTACCATACTCATTTAGAAGAGAACTATGGAACTGTCATCCCATTGGTACCAGGTTGTGAGTCACAGGGTCCTGGGGTCAAATGCCACATGAGGGGTACAAGCCTGTTCTCCCAGTGCACTGCTGTGAGAGTTTGTGGCAGTCTCTGAGATGTCATCATTTAGATGTGTTTCCTCATCAAAATAGCCATTCTTTTAAGTTTTAAGCTTTGTTTGTGTGATGGCAGAATATTCCATCATGGGGATCATCATACCTCAGTCCTAGAAATGTTCACTTAATATGCACAAGTGTGTGTGTGTGTGTGTGCGCGTGTGTGTGTGTGTATGTACTACACGTGTACGTACATGGGCACACAAACACACAATACTCTCACACAGTTATGTAAAATAATGAAGTTCAGGAGAGTAGATTAAGGGCGGATTGGTGGGCAAGCCCAAAACCAAGGGCCATAACAGTAATACAGTCACTAATAAAGTCGAGGTTGTACCTTTATCTACGAGCTGCTTGGAATGTACAACTCACTAGCACAGGGAGGCAAATATTTGCACATAGTGCACATGAGGGAGAAAGGACATGTTGAAAGGGTTTGGATGATGTGAATTGAGAGGGGGACAGTTAGTGTGGAGCTGGCACAGAGCAGTTTGGCTGAATGGCCTGTCTCTTTGCAGCAGTTCTATCATGCGTCTCACCCCAGTAGCATTCTCTCAGTCAGAGCCTCTGCGTCCCTGTACGGGCTTGAGTTGATGCCGGCGTTGTTTAAATGTGTCTGCCGCTATTTCTTCCCTTTTGTTTGCAGCACGCTCCCCGAGAAGTGCATGGAGCAGCTGGTGAAACAGATCCGAGAGCATTGCATCCATGCTATCCTCATTATCGGTGGGTTTGAGGTGAGACATTCTGCGTGAACCTCCTGTCGTTCCTGCTCCCTGAAGCTCTGGCCAACCCCTGCCACCTGCCTTTGCTCAGTTGGGCTTTGCTGAGCTGCCTGGCAGGGGGGCGCTGCAGAGCCTGCTGTGAGCGTTGCTCAGCCTCGCCACCTGTTGATATGACCAGTTACTGCAACCAGAATGACGTCTTCTTTCTGTTGCTGCTGTTGATGCAATTCCAAAAATCCAAACAACCCGTGGAGCTGGAAACATTCCTTCAGAGCGTGAGGTCTGTTGGGTTGTTGATGGGGGCTAGAGGCCCAGTGGGGAGTGACTCTGATCCTTACACAGAACGAGCGTTGCAGCAGCAGTGTGTTCAAGTCCCCCATTCCAGGCACCAAAGTGTACAGGCCATCCATCTAGCAGATGGTTCAGCCCCATGACTCTGAGACCTGAGGCCTGATTGGCTGTACCTTGCGTGCTTCCTGACATGTGACCATTCCTGGCTGGCCCAGACTTCCTTGTCCATCCCTAGCTGCCCTGGAGAAAGTGAGGAGCTATCTTTAACCACTTGATCTCCCAACCGTGACTCCATAAACTGGAATAAACTTTCCTGACAATGACCTCCTGGGTCTGAAATCTTGTTGAACCCTGAGGCTATGACCAAGTATAATCCTGACCGTCGAGCTCAGAGGCTTTCGAGTATTTTGTTCTAAAGCTCTTCCCACATCACCCTGCAGAACTCGAGACCCATCACCCATTCCTGACTGCTTTCATTTCAAGTTATCTTCATACCAACACATCTCCCTAAAAACTGTTATTAAAAAAATTCATATTAGACGTTGCCTACTTCCGTGTTCTCTCCCATTTTCACCGCGTTGGCTTCCTCCGGCCCAGAGCCCAGACCTGTCGCAGTTCGATGTTTCTTCAGGAGACGGCCAGTGTGTGTTGATCTGAAGTGAAAGTGGAGTGAGCTGAGCGACGCCTGTTTCTCCTTCCTCTCCAGGCCTACGTGGCAGCCTTGCAGCTGACCGAGGGGCGGGAACGCTACGAAGAACTCTGCATCCCCATGTGTGTCATCCCGGCAACCATCAGCAACAATGTACCAGGCACCGACTTCAGCCTCGGCTGTGACACCGCGGTCAATGCAGCTATGGAGGTAAGTCAGGGAATGTTGGGGGGGGGGGGCAGGTGCGCGGGCAGTGTTCAGTTGGTTAGATCAGATTGGACCTTTCACTCTGGGATTAGGCTTAATGAGGTCGCAGGGGCCTGGAGGCATCAAGGCCAAGGGCTCACAGGGAGTTGAGGCCCAGCATTAAGAGAACGGGGCTGAAATGAACCCCATATAAGAGCAACTTATTGCAGATGCTGAAAACAAAACATACCGGAGATCACAGTGACTCTGGCAGCATCCATGGAGAGAAGATCAGCTAATGTTTTGAGTCTAGATGAAGAGTCATCTAAACTTGAAACATTAGCTCGCTTTCTCTTCATGAACGCTGCCCTGACCCGCTGGGATCTCCAGCACTTCTTTTGTGGAACGAGCCCTGTGTTTGGAGTGACCGGCTGCCGGAGCTAGTTCAAGGTTTGGAGCAGGGCTCACTGGGGAAGGTGCAGGTCATCGCGAAGAGCCAGGTCAGTCCGGGATCCGTAGGCTCTCTGGTCCGGACTACTTGATCTCTCGGGTTACTCACATGTGTTTGTCCCTTCGCAGACCTGTGACCGCATTAAGCAGTCAGCGTCGGGGACGAAGCGCCGAGTTTTCATTGTGGAGACCATGGGAGGTTACTGTGGCTACCTGGCCTCAGCAACAGCACTTGCTGTCGGGGCTGATGCTGCTTACATCTACGAAGATGCCATTAACATTCATGACTTGACGGTGAGTTCATGAGATGAAAAATCTGTCGGTGGGGTGGGGGGTGTGTGGTCTGGTGTGGTGCAGCAGTTGAGGGGGTACCTCTCCACTTCCACCATCCCAGCCTCTTCCCCCTCCCCTTACCCTTTTTCTCCCTTGCGCGCTCACTCTCTGTTCTCTGCTCGCTCTCTATTCTCTGCGCTCTCTCTCTCTCTGCGCTCTCTCTCTCTCTCTCTCTCTGCACTCTCGCTCTCTCTCTCTGCGCTCTCTCTCTCTGCGATCTCTCTCTGCGCGCGCTCTCTCTCTCTCTGCGCGTGCTCTCTCTGTTCTCTGCTGGCTCTCTATTCTCTGCGCTCTCTCTCTCTCTCTCTCTGCGCGCTCTCTCTCTCTCTCTGGCTCTCTCTCACCCTTGCGCGTGCTCCTTCTTGCCCCTGGATTTCAGACAGTGTGTTCTGGATCGTAGCAAGTTGCAATGTCTTGTAAAGAGAGAATTCTCTTCCACTTCCCCGGTCCTCCTTGTCAGTCATATTAAAACTCTGCCATCTGTCAGTGGAAGCAGTCACTCCCGAGTTGCTCTGTTAAAGCCCGCTTCGGGGAGAAGTATATATTGGAAAGACTGTTTGTTTGTTTCCATGGTTCTTACTGCTTTGCTTTGTACCCGCAGGCCAATGTGGAACATCTAACCGGGAAGATGAAGACAACTATCCAGAGAGGGCTTGTCCTGAGGTAGGGTCTTCCTGGCAAAAAAACACAGGAAGGTAGGGGGTTAGTGGTAAGACCAGTGCACCCATGTACTTCTCTACTGGCCACCTTGGGTGATAGCCATGGCTAAGTGGGTAGCTCTCTTGTCCCCTAAGTTCAAGGGTCAAAGGTTCGAATGCCACTCCTGAGGCTTGCACCCAAAATCCAGGGCGAGCAAATATTGCATCAAAAGGTACCATCCTTCGGCTAAGAGGAGATTTTGATCTTCTTATTAATTGATGAGAATAATCTGGAGGATGAGTTCATAATGTGTGCTTGAGATTGGTTCTGAAGCATACTTTAGGAAGCAATGAGGGAGGAGACTGTTTCAGACCTGACAGTGTGTCGTGCGACAGGACTGGCTCATGACACTGTTGTAAAGAATCCTTTCAATGATAACTCTCTAGAACATTACATTGAGCTTAAGGGTGTGAACTTTAGGTATGATACCAGTGACTTGGATCCATCAAGGCAATTACAGGAGGATGAAGCTGGTGCATGTGGAGTGGAAAATAAGCAATATGGTAGTGAAGCACTTGCAGGCAAAGAACACTCTCGACAAAGGTATTCCCCGTGTGATAGATACTGTACAAACGATGTATCGTTACACAGCTAACTAAGAAATTTATGGTTCATATCAAATTGAAAGAAAGGCTGTATGTGATTAGATTAGATTCCCTACAGTGTGGAAACAGGCCCTTCGGCCCAACAAGTCCACACCGACCCTCCGAAGAGTAACCCACCCAGATCCATTTCCCTCTGACTAATGCAGCTAACACTACGGGCAATTTAGCACGGCCAATTCACCTGGCCTGCACATCTTTGTGACTGTGGGAGGGAACCGGAGCACCCGGGAGAAACCCACGCAGACACGGGGAGAGTGCAAACTCCACACAGTCAATCGTCCGAGGCTGGAATCAAACCCGGGTCCCTGGCGCTGTGAGGCAGCAGTGCTAACCACTGAGCCCTTTAAATGTCCATTCACACTAACCCAATTCCCCGTACTTGATGCTGCTAAAAATAACCATGCACTAAAAGATTGAAAATTTTAAGAAGCCAGCACATAATAATTATTACCTCATAAAGAGGGTTAGTTTGGAGAATGAGGGAAATAAAGTTAGAAGTATAAACTCAGACAATAAAAGCATCAAAAGGAATATAACAGGGAAGAAAGTAGTTCAGTTAAGTGCTGATCTCTTTTAAAGTGTAAGTGGGAAATTAATAATGGGGGAAATGATAGATTTATGATCCTTATGTCTCTGTCAAAGACAGACAAATCTCTTCAAGAGTACTAGGAAATTGAGACAGAAGCAGTAAGCAGTCAATCCCTGCAGAAAAAGTGCTAGGAAATGTAATGGGACAAAGGACTGCTATCCAGCTGATGGCTGCATCCTAGGGTCTTGTTGGAAGTGGCTACAGAACTAGTGAGTGCATTGATTGTCATTGTCCAAAGTTTCCTAGATGCTGGAAAGGCTCCAGCAGACTGTCTAACGCATGTAATGTCCCTATTCAAGTAAGTAGGGATGACAGGAAGCAGGAAATTAAATTTGGGTTAGTCTTACATCTGCATTGAGGAAAATGCTTGAATCCATTACTAAGGAGGAAGTAACAGGTCATTTAGAAACTTTTCATACAGGGAGGCAAAGTCAACATGGTTTTGTGAAAGGGAAATTGGAGGGAGGTGGTGGGGATGGAGGGAGGTGGTGGGGATGGAGGGAGGTGGTGGGGATGGAGGGAGGTGGGCTGATCAGACTGGCCACAATCTGATCAACCGTGTAGACAGAAGACCCTACTCCTGTATCTTGTTTTGTTTTTGATGATCCTGTTAAGCCGAGCCCCCATCTTCCCTTCTGGATGGATATAAAAGATCCTATTGGGCTACTTTGAGGTAACGGTCCACGGCCCACATCACTGAGCAGCTAGCCATGATCACAGAGTTGTTTATGAAGGGCTGCTGAATGTAAATTGTGGGCTGTGCTTCTTGCGTTATAATGATGGCCGCACTTACACTGACTGCCTAGGGCTGAGCTGACATTGTGATTGATGCAGCTCTGTTGTCTTGCTTCATGGACAAGACCAAACAGTCTTTATTTTAAAAACGTCCTCCCTCTGCCCATCTTTCTGGAGAGGTTATGGAAGCAGCTGGATCTTCTGCTTTTCAACGCTACCTTAAAACTCTGTGTTCCCAAGCATGAAACAGGGCTAGTGAGAACGTGTCAGTGAGACTTCCAGAGGTACATTGGTCCCTCTGAGCAGAGCACTATGCTCCCAGCCTGTGAGCTAACATGAAATGCAAGTTGGAAGCAGCAGTGGCTTGGTTGCACTCCAGTGGTGCCATACTCATGCTGACCACTAGAAGACGCTGGTGCGTTTCTTTCTGGTTAATGAATCCTTTGTGTCTGTTTAACCTTGTGAGTAACTCACAGGAGGGGATTCTGTGTGGGTTTCTCTCAGTTGTTATGGGGAAAATCACCAGCCTCTTGAGTCAGTCAGGGTTCAATGACCGAGTTTATTGTCCAAAGAAATACTGGAGCTCCAGGGGAAAGAGAGAGAGAGAGAGAGATAGCAACAGCCCAGTGGTCAGCTGCGAGTCTTCTCTCGACCTGGAGCACATGGCAAGATACATGTAACACAATAGGTCAGTGATGAGGTTATTGTCTTTGTAACATAGTTTGTTTATTGTAAACATTGCAGAATCGTTCATGATTTTGGTGCAGTCATTGTCAGTTCCAGCACAGCCTTTGTTAATTTCAGCACTGTCATTGTCAGTTTCGGTGTAGACATTGTCAGTTTCAGTGTCTGCGTGGAAGTCCATTGCTGTAGTAATGGGCACTAATCGCTCTTCCTGAGAAGGACAACTACTGCAGCCCTGGCTATTGGCACTTTGAACTGAGTCCGTATCAAGCTGTTAGCATTTCTATCGAAGGTGCTGGCTGGACCCAGACACTTCAGCGGGCAGTCTACGCTAATCCACGTGTATTCTCTCCCCCACCCGCCTTAAACTAATCAACTAGGTTGTGAGTGCATTGTGCTGGCATTCTGGTGGCCCCAGGTAGATCTGTGTTTGCTCTGCTGTCTCTCTCCATACTGTGGTTCGGTGGCCATCTTGTGTGTCAAGTGGCCAACTTATGGCTCATCTTGTGTGTCTGTGTGCCTGGTGTCACCCTGCCCCATGCCATCTCCCACTTCACTGTCAATAAGTGTCAGATTTGTAGAATCTGTTTAGTTAAGCACCCCTTCTGTTTTATTAAAGCTTAGATGTAGAAAGAAAAGGCTGTTCTAGTCACTGGCACAAATGTTGGTGTGGGGGGGTGAGGGCTGAGCTGTTTCCTTTGACATACCTACCCAGCCTTCCGCAGATTTTCACCGGCAGACTTTTTAATACTGACTAAATTATTGGAGATGAGAAACATCCAGGCTGCGCATCCCCCTACCAGTTGTGACCCTCGGAACCCCCTGTTTCAACTAAAACGGACAATTTTTTTTTAACTCCAGCACTGCCACCCTCTATCTCTCGCTTAAAAAAACATAAATCGGGTAACTCGACCAGGAATTGAACCAAGTATCTTGTCCAAATGCTTCACCGTAGCACAGCCCCTTACTCTGGTCTCTTGAACCAGATTGTTGGACCACCAATTTTATGTTTTGCCATTGCCTTTTTTAATTTCCACGTACCTACCCCCCGGCGTACTGCAAGCCAGGCTGAAGAGTCTCTGCCACCCCTTTACTTGGGTCACCTGTGCCCATTGGATACAGGTGCGCTCAGGTCCATCCCGTATTGTAAGGGGCGGCTGAGGCACACTCTCTCGCAGGCCACCTGGCAATTGGTGCACCGAGGCAAAATTATCCCTGGGGGAAATCACCTCTGCTGCCGATAAGTGCTTCAGGAATCCTGTGTGTGTGGAAGTACAGTGTGGGACTCGAAGCACTTGCCACCTCACTCAGAATGCAGGACTATCACTCTCAACCGAGTTGCTGTGCCTACTGTCAAAGTGATGTCCCCTTAGCCCTGAAGGTTTTCCAAATTTTACTGACAGCCCCCTCTGCTGAGGTGGAAATGGCTCCAAACCATGGGCAGGAGCTGCTGAAGGGTACTTAGAAATATTAAAGACACAGGTCGATGTTGGCGAACTGTTTTAACCATTATCACGCCAGACCAGGTAAACAGAGTCACCATACTCTGAGCTGTGACCTAGTTGAACTGTGGCACAGGCTGGGGAGGCTGAATGGCCTCCTCCTTTTGTTTCTGTGGAAGTTCTGTTTTTCTCTCTCTCTCTCTCTCTCTCTCTCTCTCTCTCACACACACACACACCGCCACATTGTAATTGGTGCTGATGAGGTAATGGGTCTATCTGCTGTGTGGACTATACCATTCATCAACACGGGTCAAGTTGGGATTGGCCAGTCCATGCTCAGCCTCTCGGGGCCTGCGAATTGCCTCTCAGTGAGTCATCCATCTTCGCCCTGTGGGTGGGGGGAAAAGAGGGAAATTAGACATGGGGGTGTCGGGGGGGGGTGGGGGGCAAGAGGAGTCCATCACGCTGCTGTAGGAAAGTGAGCAAAGATCTGGGAGTCGATGCTTGCCCTCTTTCCAAAATCATTTGCGTGAATGTTCGTTCGTTCTCTTTCTTCCACTCCTTTTCCCTCTAGGAATGAGAAGTGTCACCAGTATTACACCACTGAGTTCTTGTACAACCTGTACTCTGCCGAAG
Organism: Hemiscyllium ocellatum; assembly: GCF_020745735.1. Lineage (NCBI taxonomy): Eukaryota > Metazoa > Chordata > Chondrichthyes > Orectolobiformes > Hemiscylliidae > Hemiscyllium > Hemiscyllium ocellatum. Next base: position 107,240,205 of record NC_083407.1, on the reverse strand, counting down.
GGAAGGGTGTATTTGACTGTCGCACCAATGTGCTGGGCCATATGCAACAGGTAAGTGACTCCTCCAGGCAATGATTATAAAGCTTCAACTCAAGCCTCAGCAAAATGTTCTGAAAGTTGTGTTACAGGTGATTAGGGTGGTTAAGAAAGTGTTTAGCACATTTGTCTTCATTGCTCAGATCTTTGAATATAGGAGTTGGGACGTCATGTTGAGTTTGTCCAGGCCATTGGTGAGGCCTCCTCTGGAGTACTGTGTGCAATTTTGGTCATCCTGCTGTAGTCAGGATACCATTAAACTGGGGAGGTTTCAGACCAAGTTCACCAGGATGTTGCTGGGAATGGAGGGTTTGAACTGCAGGGAGAGACTGGATAGGCTGGGATGTTAGAGGTTGAGGGGTATCCTTTATTGAGCTTTACAAAATCACGAAGGGCATAAGTAAGGGTCTTCCCCATAGGGCTGGAGGAGTTCAAAATTAGCGGGTATATTTTTTTAAGAAGGACATGCAGGCAACTTTTTTTTAATAGCGTGGTTCTTATGGGGAATGAACTTCCAGAGGAAGTGTTCGAAGCATGGATAGTTACAATGTTTAAAAGGCATTTGGATAAGTGCACGAATAGGTAAAGAGGGAAATGGACTGAGCGCTGGCAGGCTGGACTAGTTTAGTTTGGGAACATGGTCGGTGTGGACTGGTTGGATCAAAGGGTTTGTTTCTGTGCTGTGTGGCTCTGTAACTGAGAAACCTCAGGAGTGTTGAGGAAGCTCTCCATCCATAGACTAAACACTCAGAGACTGCTGTGGCACAGCACTTGATCCCTGGTCTGAGCCAGATTCACGACCCGCTCTATGGAGGTGGGGGGTGGAGGGGCAGCAATGTGGTGCCGGACAGCTGCTGCAGGAGGGGCTGTCTGAAAGTGACATGCTCAATGGGAGGCCCAGGCTGAGGAACCTGACAGACCGGTTTTAGGCGCTTCAATGTGAGATTCTCTAACGTTCGGAGTCTCTCCTGACCAGCGGCTCCCTTCGCTGTGATTCCGCTGCAGGGCGCCAGGCAATCAATAATCCTTCCCTGTGTCAGTGATGCTATCCAGTTGCAACACTCCAGGAGGCCCCTGTCTTAGAAACACCTCCAGGCCCTGACAGACTGACGGACTAGTTGTTAATGTTACCATGACCAGGAGCGATGCAGGTTGACAGCGGGATAACATAATTCTCAGGTTTTTAACTCTATCCCTGCCCGTTCAGCATTTTCTGGGGCTGGTGTCGGACAGAGTTAAAACAGCCTTGGCACACGAGGTGGTTTGTCACTCGTGTGCAGACTCGTTGGCACACGGACCTCTCCGTTGACTTTATCTCTTCTGCACTGACAGGGCGGTGCACCCACGCCCTTCGATAGGAACTTTGGGACGAAGCTGGGCGTCAAGGCTGTGCAGTGGCTGACCGAGAAACTGCTGGAGAGCTACAGGAAAGGTGAGACCCCTAGACCCTGGCAGTGCTGAGAGAGATTGAGAGCAGGCGCCAGGGAGAGCCGGTCTGGGAGGAGCTGCTCTGTGAAACCGGGGAGAGCTGACCTGGCACCGAACTGAAGCCAAACGCGCCACGACCCAGCTGAGGAAAACTGGGCAGGGTGGGGGGATACCCCTAACTGAATGCTGAGAGAGGAGGCCCATCACGAACAGCCCCGCTGCAGTGTGAGGGGAGTTGTGAGAAGTCCCTGATCATCTTGAAACTAGTTTGACGTCCTCGCTCCGTCTGGCAAGTGCTCCCTTCCCAATCTGTGGAATGATCTGGACCCATTAAAGGAAAGATTTGACCAAGGAGAGTAAGGGGATTGGGGGGGGGAGACAATGGGATTGCTGGAGATCAGAGGGACGGGCCTCTCAAAAGCGTGTCTGTTCTCATCCTCTTCCTTCTCGTCCTTTCCTTGGACAGGGCAAGTCTTCGCCAACTCTCCTGAAACGGCCTGTGTCCTGGGAATGAACAGGAAGGCCTTGGTCTTCCGACCTGTGACCGAGCTGAAAGCAGAGACGGACTTTGAGTAAGTACGAGGGGCCGGGAGGAGAGTGGAGGGAACTGGGTGTAACACAGCGGCCATGTCAAGCAGCACTCAACTCCAGAACAAGACAACTAAAACAAGGAAATGTCAGGGGTGATTGAGTGGACTTCAGGAGCTGCAGACTGTAACAGGACAACAATCTCCTCTCCAACATACTAATCCATAAGCTGACATTTACTCACAGGCAATTAAGTGTTGTTTCTACAAGGGTTCAAAGGTGTTTCATTGGAGTATAAGCGAGCAAATCTGCATCCGTCAAGTTTATGTTATCTGGCATTATGCATACAAACTGGTATTCTGTACTAACTAAAATTTCTGACAGCTTGTACGTTCTCTTCAAGTCAGCCGGTCATATCTGATGTTCAGATAATTTATTCTTCCCAAAAGAAAACCCCAATAGTAGTAATAATAGCAGTAGATTGTAAATCAGCAGATGTGGTTCACATTGTTAAATCAGTTTTGGTTATTGTGCCTGAATGATGGTTCCACTCAGAGGGGCAACAGCCAGTCGAGACTGAGATTGTTCACTGTTTTTTTAGCAAAACTGGGCAGGAGGTTGTGGTGCCTTTTGTAGGGACTTTATTCTGATACCTTACCGATCTAGGACTGTTGACTAGCCAGCCACTCCTCCTCAGATCCTCAAAGCTTTGCCTTGTGTCTGGAGTAACGTAATTCTAATTGGCCCCCACTAATCCTCTTCGTGTGCCAGATAACGTAGATTTTACTTCATTAGGGGCTAATTAAAGAGGCTAAGTTTTAAGACGTGCCTTTGAAGGAGGAGGGAGAGGAGCTTTTCCAGGAGGGAATTGTGGAACTGAGGGCCAGGGGAGCTGAAGGCCTGGCCGAGGAGCAAAATTAACCCGTGATGCTTGAAAACCCCTCGATAGCACGGCAGACCCCACTGGCCTCCCTTGTTCATCACGGCCATTGGAAGTACCCCAGAGATGTGACCCATAATCCTGCTGTCCAAGGCGCGCTCAGAGTGTGTAGGCCGCAACGGGCCTTGCAGCATTTGCCAAGTCAGACCCACCACACTGAGAGCACCATAGTGTAGAGTTGTCTCCTCAAACACCAGTGGGTCCACCAAGCAGCACGGTGGCACAGTGGTTAGCACTGCTGCCTCACAGCGCCTGAGACCCGGGTTCAATTCCCGCCTCAGGTGACTGACTGTGTGGAGTTTGCACGTTCTCCCCGTGTCTGCGTGGGTTTCCTCCGGGTGCTCCAGTTTCCTCCCACAGTCCAAAGATGTGCGGGTCAGGTGAATTGGCCATGCTAAATTGCCCGTAGTGTTAGGTAAGAGGTAAATGTAGGGGTATGGGTGGGTTGCGCTTCGGCGGGTCGGTGTGGACTTGTTGGGCCAAAGGGCCTGTTTTCACGCTGTAAGTAATCTAATCTAATCTAAGCAACATCGAGGTGTGACCCATACTTTCAGACATGATTGGACCAGTCTTCCATATCTGAACTTTAACTCTGAATTAGATGCTGATGATGAAGAAGATGCTGAACACGAGAGGGGGGACAGAGGCGATAGTTCAGCACCTCCATTAGATCTGTGTCCTCAGGCCTATTACTCACCTTGGCTCCATGCCCCTTCAGTACTCCTACCCAACAGAAATAAAACTGTCCACCATCAGTAACTCTCCTAGGAGAGAGTTCTCTATTTTTTCCACTGCCCTTTCATGAATTCCTTCCTTACGTCACTATGAGCTCCCCTAGAATTATCCAGCAGAAGAAATAAATTCCATCCATCCATTCTGGCATGCTGGGTCCTGTTGGGATCAGGCCAGCTCCCTGTAAGAGTAACTCTGCCCATCCTACTCCCCAGCCCTACTCCCCCATGTCCTACAAATACTTCTTTTCAGGTAATTATCCAGATCCCTGTTGAAACCCACGATCTCATCTGTCTTCCAGATGCTGCCCACATATTGCATAAAAACACTTTTCTTGGCTTCACGGTTTGGCCTGAGATCCGTGTCCTCCTCTCGGTCCTCCTGCCAATGGGAACAGTTTCACTCTCATCTCCACTGTCCCGATCCCTCACGGTTTTAGACACCAGTTCTCAGATCTCCCCTATCTTCTGTTTGAGGAGAGCAGCCCTAGCATCTCGCATCTATCCAGGTCCGTCAAACTATGCCCTTAAATGTTTTCTGCACCCTCTCTGAAGTCTTTATATCCTTCCAAAAGGATCCCACAGAAGAGGCTGATAGATGGAGGTTAAGAAATTGACTGGGAGTTTGTGTGTTCCCGGTGATCAGTGGAGGTGTATTGGACAGCGAAGCGGTTACCTCAGAGTACAATGGGATCTTGGCCAGATGGGCCAATGGGCTGAGGAATGGCAGATGGAGTTTAATTCAGATAAATGTGAGATGCTGAATTTTGGGAAAGCAAATCTTAGCAGGACTTATACATTTAATGGTAAGGTCCTGGGGAGTGTTGCTAAAGAGAATGCAGGTTCATAGCTCCTTGAAAGTGGAGTCGCAGGTAGATAGGATAGTGAAGAAGGCGTTTGGTATGCTTTCCTTTATTGGTCAGAGTATTGAGTACAGGAGTTGGGAGGTCTTGTTGCGGCTGTACAGGACATTGGTTAGGCCACTGTTGGAATATTGTGTGCAGTTCTGGTCTCCTTCCTATCTGAAGGATGTTGTGAAACTTGAATGGGGTCAGAAAAGATTTACAAGGATGTTGCCAGGGTTGGAGGATTTGAATTATAGAGAGAGACTGAGTAGGCTGGGGCTGTTTTCCCTGGAGTATTGGAGGCTGAGGGGTGACCTAATAGAGTTTTACAAAATTATGAGGGACATGGATTGAGTAAGTAGACAATGTCTTTTCCCTGGGGTCAGGGAGTCCAGAACTAGAGGGCATAGGTTTAGGGTGAAAGGGGAAAGCTATAAAATGGAACAAAGAGGCAACTTTTTATCCAGAGGGTGGTGCATGTATGAATTGAGCTGCCAGAGGAAGTGGTGGAGGCTGGTACAATTGCAACATTTAAAAAGCATTTGATGGGTATATGACTAGCAAGGGTTTGGAGGGATATGGGTCGGGTGCTGGCAAATGGGACCACATTAATTTAGGATATCTGGTCGGCATGGACGTGTTGGACCAAAGGGTCTGTTCTGTGCTTTACCTCTCTATGACTCTATGTAAATCTCTCCATTTACTCCCAAGTCCTTGAAGTGGAGAATGTCCGTTGCGATTGTGTTGATGTGGAGGTTTAACCCCTCGAATTCTCTGTGTGTCTGACAGGCACCGCATGCCGAAGGAGCAGTGGTGGCTGAGGGTGCGGCCCCTCCTGAAGATGTTAGCCAAGTACCAGACGCGTTTCGACAATTACATCACGGGCAAGGTTGAGCACGTCAACAGGCGCAGTCTGAGCGTTGAGTCCGGTTTCTGAATCAAGCCGCCACCGGCACCCATCTCCCGTCACCACGTTTTAACCTCGTTATAGCATGAACCTACCGTGAAGTAGCGTTTAAAAACTGCTTGCATTTGTTATTGCACCTGTTAATGTAGGAAGGTAACCCCAGGTGCATCGCAGGGACTCAGCTGAACAAAAAGAGAGAGGGAAGAGTTATCAACATCAAAGATGGCCACCACCTCAACCCAAACGGGTCATGGGTCAGATTTAATTCCAGTGAAGACTGGATTTGGGCCTGTGAGAAATGTATTGCCTCAGATACACCCATCCTTCGTGAAGACCCTGTGCTGACCTACAGCCGTTTGTGGCTGCATTCATCATCTCCACTGCGTATCTCAACCTCTCGCAGCCTTTCTCACTCCATCCCTTTCCTGCCCTCTCTGTCTTTCTTTCTCTCTGTGTGTCTCTCATCCCTTCTCTCCCTCTCCTCTGCCCCCACCTTGTTACCTTTCCTCACTGTTCCTTGCTGCTACTGAAACTATAGGAGGATAATCACAGTCCTCTCACAGCTTGAGACTTCACTGTCCCTCGATCCTGTTCCAGGCTTTGCTTTCGGAATTGATTAGTTTTTTTTGTTTCACTTGTCTGTGATGTGTGAAACTTTATGGGCCGTTTAACTCAACCAGCGAATTGCCGCCAGGCTGGGGAGTAGGGAGTGCCGATAGGGTTCCTCCGTGGAAAGGCTGCTAGCTGTGATCCAGGATAAAGGTAAATCCGAGAATGAGAGGGAAAAGGTGCTGAAAAGGTCCATGGTGTGAACTCTCCAGCTGATGTTCCTTCTGCCTGCCCTATTAGCCACTGTGAGTAGCTGGGTTAGAGCAGCGTCCTCCCCAGTCACTCTCTCAGAAAATTCGAGATGTCACTGAGATAGCTACCTCCATTTCTAAATGCAGCGGAGTGCCGACACGTTAAATCGAACACTGTGTGTTGTGTCTGTGACATTTGAACTCTCCTCCGTCACTCTGGCCATGCTCCATGTGTCTGAACTGTTCAGAGCAGCTCCTGAAATGCAGCCCTTTGACAACACTCTATGGACACTTGTTGCATATCGTTGATAATGTCCCATTAAAAAAAATGAATTGAGAAACTTGATAACTTCCTTCCCTTCTCTCGGGAGCCTTGGAATTAAGAATGGATGTTTATCCAAGGTTGTTTTAATATAGAGAAGATTCAAGCTTTTAAAAGGCTTAAGGCAGTGCTATCCTCAAAAGACCATTTACAGAGGACAGAAACGGCTATTCTCCCCATCAGTCCCCCCGATTATTTATTCAGACTTAAAATGTGTCCATTTTAAACGAAGGTTCAGCCAGCATTCAGTCAAGGATGACAAACAGTGATCCTTCTAAATGTTATGGGCATTATTCTCCAATCATGTGACCGTTGCCGTGAATCATGTGATTCCCTTGTGAGGCCAAAAGGGGAACAAGATCTGACTATCATGTGGGTCAGTGTGTAGTGGGTCAGTGTGTAGTCCTTTCGAGCCAGGCTGTGGGACAGCGTCTCCTCCACTTAGCTGGTTGAAATACATTCCACCTGCCAGTGGGCAGAAAGGCAGTGTGGCACAGGGCAATGGATTTGGCACTTGCCTGGGTGATGGACTAATAGACTCCTTCCTGACACTTGGATCAGGGTCAGACTACTCCATATCTGGGAGGGTGCAAAGCCGGATTTCCCTGTCAATACACAGTCAACTGTTTTTAAAGTTTCAAAAGATGTGACGAGCACAGTTTTTAACACAGAGCAGGCTTTTGCTGGCCAGTAAATGCACCCATTGCAATGTGTCTGTGCACTGTGTGTGTGTGTATATGTATAAAACTGTTCACCTTGTACTGTCAGTGGATTGTGACCTGGATTAGATTAAATTGTGTTTAGTGATTAAATTTGTATTGTGCAATGGCTTTGAGTGCTCACCTTCATTTAATTACGTCTCATTTTTAAAATCCAAACCCCGCCAGCATCCCAGTCCAAAAACTAAATGATTATTTACAAAGCCATCTCATGCTTTGCGTATGTCCATGCAAGAAACAGGAAGGGTGCTAGGAATAATTTTTTAAAAAACACAGATGAAAGTTTCAGTGGCAGTGAGTTAGGGAAGATCAGGGAGAATATGTGGTGTAGACCATGACCGTTATCTATTATTTGGTGGACTTTGGGGGTTTTGGTTTGTGGTTTCTTGAAAGTGGAGTCACAGATAGAGGGGGTGGTAGGAAGGTGTTTGGTATGCTTGCCTTTATTGGTTAGTGCATTGAGTACAGGAGTTGGGAGGTCATGTTGCAGTTGTACAGCACATTGGTTAGGCCACTTTTGGAATACTGTGTTCAGCAGTCCTGGTCTGCCTGCTATAGGAAGGATGTTGTGAAACTTGAAATAATGATTAGCAAGGATGTTGCCAGGATTAGAGGGTTTGAGCTCTAGGGAGAGTTTGAATAGGCTGGGGCTGTTTTCCTTGGAATGTCAGAGGCTGAGGGGTGACCTTATAGAGGTTTACAAAATAGTGAGGGGCATGGATAGAGTGAATAGTCAAGGTCTTTTTCGCATGGTAGAGGACCAGAAGGCATATGTTTAGGGTGAGAGGGGGAAGATTTAAAACTGACCTAAGGGGCAACTTTTTCACACAGAGGGTGGTACGTGTGTGGAATGAGCTGCCAGAGGAAGTGGTGGAGGCTGGTACAATTACAGCATTTAAAAGGTTACATGAATAGGAAGGGTTTGGGGGGATATGGGCCGAATACTGGCAAATGGAATAGATTAATTTAGGATATCTGGTTGGCATGGATGAGTTGGACCAAGGGGTCTGCTCCTGTGCTATACAACTTGTATGACTACATGAGCATGTTTCAAGTCTGAGGTATTTGAGAGATATCTTAATCCAGTGTATTAGAATTCAAACATAAGTAAGCAACCTTATCTGCTCAGTGACCACTGCCTAGCAGTATATAAAGACAACATGAGAATGAAAGGGCGAGACTGCATATAGAAAGAAAAGGGTATTTCTTCACTATTTCCAGTGGCTTGAGAGGTAAGCCTGTAATGATCCTTGAAAATAGCTTTCACCTGAAGTTATAAATGGTAGCCTGTTCGAATGATGAAGATGTCGCAGACAGTGTAAAATTATTTACTCCCATCCAATAAACACTGACTTAATTATGGTTTCATTGCCTTGCAGTCAGATTTAAATCCTAATCCAGTTGAAGAGGTTCTGCTGATTAATATAGCAATGAATTATTACAAGACAGTGTGATAAAAGGTTGTTCTGGATAATTAATTTCTTCCCAATCACTGTCCTATTAAGTTCTGCCTGTTCTAACCACCAGGCTCTCTACTTTAGCAGAATGAGGCATTCCACCCCTCATTCATTGAGGAAAAAGGCAAATGCCGTAAAGCATCATTGGACCTTTATCTCTCCTAATTTTCTGTGGATTTCTTTTTGGATTTGAAGACGCTCACTCCTTCCTGAGGTACACTTCCATGGATATTGATTGGACACTCCATGAACTAGCTACCTTTCTCTGAGAACCCCTTTGACAGTGAGTACCAACATACTAGCCTACCAATGATGGGGAAGGTGGCGCGGATCTAGAATCAGAGTCCTGTATTCACAGCGTTTGGGCTGGACTCATTAGATAATCATCAAGAAACCGAACTGGAGTTGATTGAACCCTGTGGTTGCTGAGGGCCAAGTTCAGTTTATTTCAGAGTCTGGGCATGGGTTACTAGTGATCTGTCGAGCTCCTCACCTGGTGACAAAAGCTCACCAGGCCTAGAGTGTTTGAAATATTAAATAAAAACCAACATATAAACATCACGCCATCTGTATTAATAGGTACGTGATCAAATTAGGGTTTCCAAGATAAAGATTTACACTCAACCTGTTGTGTTACATCCCATGGTCAGTACATTAGTATATCCTTCAGACAGATACTTATGACCTGATCACTATCATAGCTTGTCCTCTAAAAGTATAGAAATCTCCTACTCCAACTTACCACAGTTCTGTTGAAACATGACATGCTATTGAAAGCACACCTATAACTTAATATTCCCCTGAGCCCTAGTTGTCAGATAAATGCAATGTTTGTATGTAATTGTAGCAACAATAATCATGGGTTGGATCTTTCAATACCACAATGTCCATGTGGTGTTGTGTTACAATGGGATGATGTTACAATGGGAAAATTTAAGGATTGCTACATCGGAGAAAACGCCTTGCTGGAGGCAAAGGCATGTTTGGCTGTAATAGCTTGGTGGTAAAAACCTCATTGAACACCAACTCGCTACTCAGCATCAGTTTCTGAGAGTACAGACATCTATATTGATCTGTACGTAAGGCAGCAATCACTAAGAAGACAGGGCTGATCTATTTTAATTGGAATGTAAGCATATTTTTCAAACTAAAAGAAATTTCTACGATTCATTTTTTTTAAGAAAAGTTTACAATCCACTCTTCAGTTGAGGCATTAACTAGTGCTGGAAGAAACTGTCCTAACACATTGACAAAAGTTAACAATCTCGCAACAGTGGGCGAGTCTGATTCCTAAAAATGGAGCACATTTACCACCCAGGGAGCTGTTCAGGGAGAGGTGGGCACTGCAGGAAGTGGGGTGTTTTATTTCCCCCTCCAACCCTATTTTGATTTAGTCCCTACCCTCCCCTTCACTGTTTGATCACGCAGCATTGCCCTTTGATGTGAAGGGCACTGCTTGTCACTGGCCACTCGGGTGTTTCCTTTCTTCCTGGTGGTGGGGAAATGAATAAAGATTTGTGCATCTTGTGTCTTTCACTGTGTCTCACACCTGCACACAGACACACCATAGGTGCTGGGGAAAAGATAAGCACTACCGTAGTTAGGCGGTAGTGTGGGGGTTTTATATTAAACAAAACATAACCAGGAAATAGCATTACCAATAAAGAAAAAAATGGAGCACTTTCAGTTTCTGTCATCACAAAGCTTTATTTTTAATTTACATTGACCTGAAGGTAGAATTCCTGCATTTTATAGCAGTGTCATCGTTAGCAGAAACCATGGTCTTGAATGGCTGCCTCTTGACATCTTTACTGAATTGCAGTTGTTTGAACAGTTCTCTGTTCCAGATCAAGTGATAAAAAAATCCCAAGAGCTTTGAAATGCTTTCTTGCCATGGGCAAAGAAGGGTTTATCAGAATTAGCACCTCCAGTCTTCCTGTTAATAGTAAAGAAAATCTAGAAAAATGCTGTCCAAGACCAGCTCAAGATTCGGATTCCCAGACTCTAATTCACATCTGTGAGGCAGCTGCCTCAAGAGCTGAAAATGTGTTGCTGGTTAAAGCACAGCAGGTTAGGCAGCATCCAAGGAACAGGAAATTCGACGTTTCGGGCCAGAGCCCTTCATCAGGATTCCTGATGAAGGGCTCTGGCCCGAAACGTCGAATTTCCTGTTCCTTGGATGCTGCCTAACCTGCTGTGCTTTAACCAGCAACACATTTTCAGCTCTGACCTCCAGCATCTGCAGACCTCACTTTTTACAGCTGCCTCAAGAGTCTACTAACCAATTAGTCAGCAGATGCTGTAACAGTGACTGTTGGACTGCTATTGTCTCTACACCAATTAAAGCTCCTGGAAAGGATCTTCTGGCCAAGAGACAGAGTGATGCCATTGACGCATTACTTGAGGATAGATGCAAGTTGTAAATTAATAACGACAGGACAACAAAATCTACATGCTTTAGAAGCAGGTTATGTTATAGCCACAGTTGGTAAATGTGGGCCAAGCCGAAAACAATTCTAACACACCCACCCAAAAGCTGCCCCAGCTTTAATTGATTTGAAAGTAGCATGTGGCTCAAAGGGACATTGGTGATGTGTGGGAAATCTGGTTCCAAAGGCCAAACCTGATGGTAGAACAAAAGACAGGTGCAAACACAGCAGTGAGGTTCAGAGTCTAGATTAGAGTGGTGCTGGAAAAGCACAGTAGGTCAGGCAACATCCGAACCCAGGTGAAAGGTTCATTTCAGAAGATGACTAAGCTTTCTGGATTGTTAGCTTAACACACCTTGTCAGAGTTATAAAGTGATCTGAATCTTTTACAACTATTATGTCCTGAAAAGACAGGATGATACACACAGAAAGCTAACATTGACATGAGAGCATGTGCCAGCATTTTACTCCTAACCATCCTTTTTGTGTGAGTCTATCAGCTGAGGAAGCCCTTGCCATGATCACCACAACCAGATCCATGTGTGATGGGGCCGAAAGATCTCAGACAGCACCTTGTTGGCCCGGGTGTTTTAAGACTGGCTTTCAGGCCCATTTAATAATGTGGAAGGCAGGATTCGCTCCCACTCTGACAGAACACCCCTGTCCGAAATGGATCACAAATCAGAGTGGAGGTTCACTGCCTGAGCTCAGTACTTGTGTAGGGACAAGCCCCATAGTCAGTGTCCGCCATCCTCCAAAGACACTCTGCTGTGACTTGTAGACAGGCACCTCCAGAGTCCAGGACACACTGAACATTGGGGAAGCTGACCCCATTACTGAATAAGAACAAAACCCACAACTAACCCTTCCCCCCCACATACCCCATATCCCCCCACAGTGTGCAGGGGTCTAGAAATTAGGTAAAGGCCCTGTATGTTTGACATGAGATCAATGTTGCATACACAATGTGTTTTTGTAAGTGAGTTGCACCTTGCTGTTCACTTTATGTGATGTTCTGGTAGTATTATTGCTGGACTGTTAATCCAGAGACAAATGGCAAATGGTAATGTTCTGGGGACCTGAATTCAAATCACGCCACGGCGGATGGCAGAATTTTAGTTCAATAAAAATCAGGAATTAAGAGTCTAATGATGACCATGAATCCATTGTTGGAAAAATCCATCTGGTTCACTGATGATCTTTGGGAATGAAAACTGCCATTCTTATCTGGTCTGACCTACATGTGATTCCAGACGATTCTGGATGGGTAATAAACACTAGCCTAGCCAGCAATGCCCAGATCTGGTGAATGAATCTTTACAAAATTTATTCAAACTGTTACACAAATGCATCTTCACGTTTCTTGAACACAGTCGATTTTGGGGACCAAGAAAAGCCTACAATGCAGCCCAGCGTGGTGATCTCTCAGCCCAGTAAGGCGTTCTCTCAGCGTGGACCTCCAGCTCCAAGGTGATTCCAGAGCTGTCTCCCAGCCTTGGGAGCCTCAAGATGAAGCCCAGTACCATCTAGAGTCAAGGCCCGACGTGGACTAGAGGCTAGGTGGATTGGGCTGGAAGGGCTATTATTCTGAACCTTATATTTCCCTATTTTCTAATTTATTTCTACAATCTGTGATACTGGATGTTTTATTTCTTTATCTTTCTAATTTTTTTCCTTAAAAATCTGTACCTTTTGTACCTAAGTATGTGCCATAAGCAGCGACTTGTAAACTCTTCACTACACGTGATAATAAAGCTAATTCTAATTATAAATAAGGCATGGGGCCTAATATGGATAGGCCAAGTACATGGCAGTCTGGACTAAAGAGCTCCATTCCCTCGTACCAACTTCCCTCAACCTGATTAACAGAAAGAAAATCATAATTAATGAGATTGACTCTTTAATTAATGTTTATACTAAGCCATCTCCACTCGGCAGTGCAGACCTCCTGTGAGCTGTGTTTATCACCATTGCAAAAACTGCTAGTGAGCCAAGTTTGTGTTGCCCTAGCGTGATCCTAATTAACCTGGCACGATCGATCCAAATGTCAATCGCCAATTATAAAGACGGCTTGGTCAACATCGCCATGCCAACCGATGTCAGAACAGAGATGCGACATCATCTGAAGGCTCTGAGGGAGCTGGTGGCCAATAACGTGACGGATTGCTGGATCCCGCTGACAGCAGGGCTGGGCCGGGGCAGGTAGGGAAGAGTTTCTGTCCCCATAAAGGAGCTTCCGGGCCTGACCCATGAAATCCTGGCAGTGTATCCAAGCCAGCTCAGCAACAGGGTCTCAAACCTACCAGCATCCCCTTCTCCTTCCTTCCACATCCATAGTGCAAGTGTATTTCCTTTTGGACAATGTCTCCCCACATCTTCTCTCTCTCTCTTTCTCTCTCACTCTCTCTCTCACTCTCTTTGTCTCTCTCACTCACTCTGTCTCTCTCTCTCTCTCTGGCTGTCTCACAGGGGTGTTGGATACAATTTTAACAGACGCTTGACACCCTTGCTCAGTTAAGAGACCATTGCTGAAGAATGAGACTGGCCAGAGGATGACAAGAACTATTCAACGACAATACTGACTTTCAGAAGCACCAATTTTTTGACGGACAATTGGATGGCAGTTAGGAATGGGAATCTGTAGTGTTCCTTGACCTCCCCCCACCCCCACCGACACACACACACACACACCTTTCTTTAATCCAGGCAACACTGAAGCCAAACCCACCCACGTGACATTAGGAAGTGCTGACATGGGGACTTCCTCCTGACACAAGAAGCAAGGTTAATCATGGCAGTGGTTTCACGTTCAAGACTCCTAGTGTAAGATGTAATAGACCAGATGTTATTTTTACTTGCAAGGAAACAGTAACTTTCTCACTTCGCCAGTCACACTGTCATGAGTTACTGACGCCAGCAACGTGAAAGGAATGTGTGAATGGCTGAGCTAATAAATATTGCTCTGCTGGGAGAAAGTGAGGACTGCAGATGCTGGAGATCAGAGTCGAGAGTGTGGTGCTGGAAAAGCACAGCCGGTCAGGCAGCATCCGAGGAGCAGGAGAGTCGATATTTCAAGCATGAACTCTTCATCAGGAATTAATCTCTGCTGGGATCTGTCGATCTATCATTCTCACAAAGTTGGGCTCCACGTGTTACGTTCAGTACTCTCCACTTGTCTGGATGAGTGTGACTCCAACAACAAGAAGCTTGACACCATCCAGGACAAAACAGCCCGCTCGATTGGCTCCACATCCACAACATCAACGTCCTGCACCGCCAACACTCCGTAGCAGCAGAGTGTCCTACCTACAAATCGCACTGCAGAAATTCACCAAAGATCCTCAGACAGCACCATCCAAACCCACAACCACCTCCATCTGGAATGACAAGGGTAGCCAATACATGGGAACACCACCACTTGCAAGTTCCCCTCCAAGTCACTCACCATCCTGACTTGGAAATATATCGCCGTTCCTTCACAGTCGTTGGGTCAAAATCCTGGAATTCCCTCCCTTAGGGCATTCTGGGTATACCTATAGCACATGGACTGATGTGGTTCAAGAATGATGTGGAGGTGCCAGTGTTGGACCGGGGTGTACAAAGTTAGCTACCTGAGCAGTGCTCCAAGCACTTGTACTTCCAAATAAACATGTTGAACTATAACCTGGTGTTGTGTCATTTTTAACATGGTTCAAGAAGGCAGCTCACCACCACCTTCTCAAGGGGGCAACTAGGGTTGAGCAATAAATACTGACACTTCCCAGGAATTCATTCAACAGTAATCTTCCACGGTTACTACTCTCAATGCCATTGGCTTTCTCTCATTCTTTAAAAATAAATGGCAGAGGTCTGAAAAAGGGAAGTTAAAGATTAGTATACACCAAGAGGTTCAGAAGCAAGATATAACATTAAGAGTGTGAGTCATTGTTTAAAAAACCATTAGCTGTAGTGGCAGTGAGCAACAGGCTGTATTTTTCCAGTAGGAAGACAAAGGATTTGCCAGGTCAGTGTAATGTTTACTGATACCACCAGATGGCAGCCATCGTCAATCTTTGAACAGATTGGCTCCAAGCTTTGCCTTTCCATCAGAGTCTGATTCCCTTTGTCTTCATTCCAGTTTGATTCATGTGTTTTTTCCCCCCATTTTCCCATCGCTTCACTCAGAGCTTTAATCCCCTTGGAGTGACACAAGCAGCTACCCCCTCCTTCAAACCAGTATCTGCTTCTGTGCATTGTCAGCCCACGGGACAGAGAAAAGGGTGCACACTCACTCACACACATTCAAATATACTTACCCAGCACACACTCACTATCCTTAACCAGTACTCACTCACTATCCTTAACCAGCACATACACTCATATACTTAACCAGCACCCACTCGCTATCCTTAACCAGTACTCACTCACTATCCTTAACCAGCACCCACTCACTATCCTTAACCAGCACACACACTCATATCCTTAACCAGCACACACTCACTATCCTTAACCAGCACACACTCACATATACTTAACCAGCACCCACTCTCTATCCTTAACCAGCACACACTCGCAAACACTTAACCAGCACACACTCACTATCCTTAACCAGCACACACTCACACTTACACTTAACCAGCGCAAACACTCTTACACTCCGACACTAGCTCACACCCCACGAACCCACTCACATTCAGATACTCATACCCTTACAGATACTCACACTCATGCTCCAATATGCACTCATATTCACACCCAGATTCACACTCAGACAATAGCTCACATTCAATCATTCACTCACTCAGACACAGATAAACACTCACTCCTGCTCACTCAATCACACTCACACTAAGATACACAATCACACTCAGACACTCACACGCTCGAACTCAGCCAATCACACACTCACACTCAGACACACACTCACGCTAAGTTACACAATCACAATCAATCGCACACTCACACTCACATACACTAAGTTACACAATCATACTCTGACACCCAGACACACACTCACACTCAATCACACACACACTCATGCTCACTTACTCACACTCACGCTAAGTTACACAATCACAATCAATCACACACTCACACTCAGACACGCTCACACTAAGTTACACAATCATACTCAGACACTCAGACACACACACACACTCAGTCACAGACTCAGACACTTATTGTCACTCACGCTAAGATACACACATGCACTCAGACACACATACACACTCAGACACTCACACTCAAACACACACACTCACGCTCAGAGCAGGGCCAGTGCTGCTGTTCCTTGGAGACGGCAGTTAGCTTAATGAAACTAGGATGGAAGACAGGATCGGAGAACTGTTTCTCAAGGCTCCAAAGAATTACTGTAAAAGGAAATGCTGTAAGGGGTGAGAAATTGTGCAGGTTTCAGTTGTCATGTGAAGGAGTGACAATGAGAGTGATTGGATAACTAACGATTGGAGAGAGAAACAGCAGAGTGGGCTCTGAACCAAGCAGTAAAGGTGGCAGTAGATCTCAGATAATGGACAGGGAAGCAGCTAAGGTTGCGTAGTGTGTGACTGTTCACCCCAATGTGACCTACTGGACAGTAACTGGCACCAGGAATAGCAATGCTGGTTTGGTTACAGGAAGCACATAAAGACAAGAAATGGGAGCTTCGTCCTGTGGGGTCAAGGGTGAACTTTAATATTTTAAGAGGTGGAGTATTTCAGAACAATAGAGAAATGTTCCAAATTACTCAAGGAAAGGAAAAGTAATGGCTTCCCTGGAGAGAATGCTGATGAGTTTAATGGCCCAATTAGTTGACAGTGGGGGGAAAAAAGACTTAACGCTCTTGACAACAAGATAGGTTCCTCTACACTTACTTTCCATCGCCATGGTAACTAGGGAAGGGAAAGCACCTTCTGGGAATTGATCAGGAATCTATAAGATTGTCCTCAGGGAGAGAGGCAGAAGTAATTGATTCAGAGTTTCGCATTTTCTCTCGAGCTGAGAAAAGAACCCGAGGTTGTGACACTGAGCAGTAACTTCCCTGTGAATTAAACAGTGCATGTTATCCTGCATTCTTCTATCACTTCTACCACAGTCCACAGGGTGCCTGGCACTGAGGATGGACGAGATTACTGCTGAGCTAGGCCCGGATCAGCTCCTTCACCACCACACGCAAATCAGGAGCCATGGCTGGTGACCGCAACGAGAGATGGCGACCCGCTCTCGGACAACGAAGCCCTTTATTGCTGACTCATCTGTTTGCACGTCTTGGCAACAACTGGGGTTGGAGGCGGGGGGAGTAGAGGTGCGTTGGAGCATGCCCCCATCTCTGTGCACCATGCTGTTCCAGAAGCCCATATTTCCTAGGTCATCTCAGCATCTCTCCTGGGAGGGGAGCTGGGGCGGGGGATGGAGGGGGAGGGGAGGTGTCTTCCAGGAACCGTGGCAAATGTCACAGGCACCCTGCCTCGAAAATAAACCAGGAAAGCCAGCCCTGCCCCTTCCTGGGGACCATTAGCAAGCCAAGGCTTTGGCAGAGGACACAGAATGGCTTTCACAAATAATTCCAGGGACGAGAGCCTTCAATTCAAATGGTCCGACTGGAAAAGCTGGAGTTTTTTTCCACTTAACAGAACAGAAGACAAATAGGAAACTTGATTAAGTGTTTAACATCAGGAGGGATTGGATGGAGGATTAAAGAAAACCTGTTTCCACTTCCCGAAAGGTCAATAACCAGAAGGCACTGATTTAATATGATTGGCAAGCGATTCAGAGCAGACACGTTCTGCCCAGAAAGTGGTTAGCTGTTGTTATGCACAGCCTAGTAAAGGAAATCAGCTCAATAATTCAAAGGTCAAAACAAAATCACACAATACCAGGTTATAGTCCAACAGGTTTATTTGAAACCACCAGCTGTCAGGGTGGCACAGTGGCTCAGTGGTTAGCACCGCTGCCTCACAGTGCCAGGGACCTGGGTTCGAGTGCAGACTAGGGCAACTGTGAGGCGTTTGCACACACTCCCCATGTCTGTGTGGGTTTCCTCTGGATGCTCCCACAGTCCAAAGATGTACAGGTTAGGTGAATTGGTCATTGCTAAATTGACTCATAGTGTTAGGTGCATTAGTCAGGAGTAAGTATGGGGTAGGGGAATGGGTCTGGGTGGATTACTCTTCAGAGGGTCGGTGTGGACTTGTTGGATCGAAGGGCCTGTTTCCACGCAGTAGGGAATCTAATCTAATCTGTCAGAGTGCTGCTCCAACACACGCACCTCCACAATATTTCGAAGGACAAGGATCTGGGGCAGTGGAGCTTTCCTTTGAAAGAGCCAGTACAGAGTTGAAGGGCTGAAGGGTCTCTGGGTTGCATTATTACATGGTTCTATTATTCAATGGAAAAATGACTGCTTGTCTGGCAGGTTATCCAATTAGATAAAAAGGAAGGCCCTGTCTGCTTCCCAATTGGCTGAAGAGATAAACAGCTGTGATGATTGACGTGTTGAACACCAAATGAAAAGCACTGGATTTGTGTGACATTACCCTATCACACCTCCAGGAACTGCAACATTTTATATAGCCTTTAACGGGACTCCATCAGGGCCCCAAGTACTGCAAGTGTTACACCTTTACCCAAAAGAGATTATAGGGATAGACTCAAGTCTGCCTTGGTTAACCTTGATAGTGGGAAAGCTTTTTGAAGTGACAATCCAGGGATAATAGTAATAGTCACTTTATAAGTGTGAATTTTTCCAGGAAAACCAAGATGGAAGTGTTTCAAGGCAAGTCATTGTAATTAAACTGGATCGAGTTTTAGATGAGGTGACAGGGAGAGTAGAGGTAATGCCAACGTTGTGATTAACGTGGACTTTCAAAAGACATCTGACAGATTTATCAGCAAGGTTGAAGTCCATGAGATGAAACACCCAGCAGCTGCCTAGGCATGAAGTTGGCTGAGGAACAGAGAGCAGTGCATTCTGCTGAATGGTTATTTACCAGCCTGGAGGAGATGTACAGTGCACCCTGTCCTGTCGGAGGATCACAACTTTATACAATCTACCCTACTCACCTAGATTTGGGTGTACCTACAATTCAACAGATGACTTAAAATTTGTCAATATTGTGAACTGTGAGAAAGAGTAATAAACTGCAGCAAGGTGAAGTCAGGTGGGTGAAATAGCCAGGCACTCTTTTTAAAAAATTCATTTGTGGGATGGTGGCATCACAGGCTGGGCCAGCGTTTATTACCCTGTCCCGAGGTGCCCTTGAGGAGGTGGGGGTGAGCTGCCTTCTTGAACCGCTGCAGTCCACCTGCTGGGGGTTGACCCACAATGCCCTATAGAGAGGGAATTCCAGGATTTTGGCCTAGCAACAGTGAAAGAATATGGCAACATATCTCCAAATAAAGGTGGTGTGTGGTTTGTATGGGAACTTGAAGTTGGTCACCTTCCCATGTACTTGTCACCCTTGTCCTTCGAGACAGAAGTGGTCCTGGGTTTGGAAGGTGGCATCTGAGGATCTTTGGTGAATTTCTGCAGTGCACCTTGTAGATAGTACACACTGCTGCTACCGAGTGTTGGTGGTGGAGGGAGTGAATGCTTATAGAGGGAGTGGGTGCAATTAAATCCAGAGAAGAGTGAGGTGGTACATTTTGGTTGGAAGAATGTAGGGACATTGTCTAAAGTAAGGATATAAATCCAAATAAGCAGGATCAGAAGAGAGACAGTCACCCAAGGCTGGAATCGAACCCAGGTCCCTGGGGCTGTGATGCAGCATTGAGCCACTGTGCCACCCAAAAAGCCAACACAGAATTTAATAATGCAGCAAGATTGAAGGTTGAGACAGACAGATTTTTTTTAATGGATAAGGAAATTAGGTTTATGAGGAAAAGACAGGGAAGAGGAGTTGAGGATTATCAGATCAGCTAGGATCTCATTGAATAATAGAGCAGAACTGATGGGCTGAATGGCCTACATTTGCTAACATGTCTTGCGGTCTTTTATCAGGCCATTCAGTCAACCTTGCCTCTATCAGAGAGCAATCTTAACTTAAGCACAAGCATTTATTTCCTTTCGTAGACCTGCAACCATCTCCCCCTAAAATAAAATACCATTTTCTTTACAAAGTCGCTACTCAATCAACATTCGGCATGACCCCTAGGCGATGGATTCCAGGCTCTCTGAACAGACTGGTAACAAAATTTTCCTCACTTCTCTTCCAGTGCTCGTGCCAATTATTTTCAATCTGTGTACTTTGGTTACCAGCCCTCCCTGTCAGAACAGGAAGTGGAAAATCAGCTACTCTATTAACAGAATTGCGCATTGCCGTCCTTCCTCTCACTACACCATGTCCACCTCCCCACAGACATCTCTCTGTCCCTGCCCCTTCCCCAACACCCCCCACTGTCCCCACACCACCATTCTTCCTCCACCTTCCAAAGGTTTAAACACACCTCCTCAAACCTACCACCCTCTCCCCACAGGCCTTAAACCCCCACCCTACCACTCCATCACCACAATCTATAGGGAGGATCTCATTAAACTGGAAGGGTGCAGAGAAGATTTACAAGGATATTGCCAGGCCTGGAGGGTTTGAGCTGTAGGGAGAGGCTGGAAAGGCTGGGGCTATTTTTCCTGGAACGTAGAAGGTTGAAGGGTGACCTTCTTGAAGTGTATAACATCATGAGGGGCCTGGATAGGGTGAATGGCAAAGGTCCTCTTTCCTAAAGTGGGGGAATCCAAAAAAGAGGGCACAGGTTTAAGGTGGAAGGGGAAAGACTCAAAAGGGACCTGAGGGGCAACATTTTCACAGAGAGGGTATTGCTGATGTGCAATGAACTGCCATTTAAAGGACATTTGGGCAGGTCTATGGATAGGAAAGATTTAGAGGAATATAGGCCAAATGTAGGCAAATGGGACTAGATTGGTTTGGTCACATGAATGAATTGGACCAGGGGGTCTGTTCTGTGCTGTTACACTCTTCGACTGTATGACCTCCTCTCAGACTACCACACCTCACCCCTCAACTCCAACCTTCCAACAACACCCAACACCCTGCTGTTTAAAGCTGAGCCAAGCGTTGTATTTGCTGCAGAAGGGAACCTTGCAATATTCATTCAGAATCTTCGAAAAGGTAAAGCTCAGGGGTTGTAAGTTTACAAACTGAGCCTTAGATTTCGATTCAGACCGGCAACCCTTTAGAGGAAGCATTTCCATCTCCCGTAGTGCCTGGCTGTGGGGTGGGGGAGGGAGGTGGTGAGTTTGAGTAAGATTTCAAAACAATCATAGGTCAATAATTGATGGGAGGCCTTGCCCTTGCTTCAGATGTAAGCAAAGTACTTTAAAGACGAGAATCCTCTTTTTCATCCTCCCTTCGACTGAGAAAGAAAAATGGCAGATCGTCGCACCATTTTGTATCATGATATGATCCACCTCTAAGGGGGTCAATTATTACCCTCCTCGACTGGATATAATGCATTAGTGTAATGAACTGAAGGCAGTTGGAAGCAGCAGTGGGACAAATCAGATACATTAAACATAACTCCCAGTGGGCCTGATCTATAAAAAATCTTATCTTCAAATAAATAACACACATTGTTTCCCAATCTTTGTGTGTGATTGGTACGTTTACATCTACGAAAGGAAAGAGATATTATGTTTATTAAATGTGGATAGACACAAAGAGAGTACTTGATAGAGAGGGAGATAGAGAAATAGAAAGACAGACAGAGACAATGAGAGAGAGAGAGAGAGACAGATATCGAGAGAGAGCAAGAGAGAGAGATTCAGAAATACAGGAGAAAAATTGGAAAGGAAATATTGAGAGAGTCACCAAGGAGGGAGAGATGGACAAAGTGGGGTCAAACAGGGAGAGAGATAGAAAGGGTGGGGTCAAACAGGGAGGGAGACAGGGTGAAACCGGAAGGGTGACTGAGAAATGGATGAAGAAGCAGTAACTAACGCTGAAATAATTAATGGAATTATTTTTGCAGTAGTACTCTTTGTGGTCTCCCCCTGCCAAAGTACATCGATTCTCCTCTCTCTTCCCCATCCCCCACCGCTGCCTTTGATTGATCCAGGAATATAAAATAAAGGCAGGTTTGATTCAAAGGAAAGTTCTCCTTGTTCCTGATGTTATCACCCTCTGCTCTGTTACCATTTCACATCTCAGTATGTTAAAGCTACAAATTGTCAGCCTTTTTCAAATTTCTCCCTGAACGTTACCTCCAAGTCCCTGTGCTCATTTCAATTATTGTTAAATAAATTTTACCACTCAGCAACTGTGAGCAAGGGATGTTTTACGATCAAAGATATAAAACCAATTGGTCTGATTAAGAATGGCATGGTGGCTCAGTGGCTAACACTAGGGACTGGGATTCAGTTCCACCCTTAGGTGACTGTATGGAATTTGCATATTCTCCTTGTATTTGTTTAGGTTTCATCCCGCAGTCCGAAAATGTGCAGGTTAAGTGCATTGGCTGTGTTAAACTGCCTTGCGGTGTTCAAAGATGTGTAGGTTTGCCTTGGGAAATGCAGGGTTACATGGATTCAGAGTGTCGGTGTAGACTTGATGGGCCGAATGGCCTGCTTTCACACTGGAGGGATTCTATATTTGGACTCTACTCTTTTCCCAGCAGGCTTTGTGACCTCAAAGACATTTGGGGGGGTGGGGCTGGGGAATTGAGTGTTTCCCTTCAAAATTTGACCTTTGGAGTTCATGTCCTACTCCAAAATTTGTTGGCCACAAAACATGTGCTTGCGAAATAGCCAAACAGGTTGAGTGCCAATCTGTAAATCTTCCCAAAGCTCACCAATGACAGGCCAAAAGAATTTGAGTGATTCCGAGGTACTGACATGGCAGTAGATATCGGAGCTTCTACTGTCAACTACAATGGCGATAGTAAAATGTGGCCATTGTAAAAACTTCTCACTATATGTCTATACTGGAGTGCAAGTGACAATAAAGGATATTCTATTCTAATAAAGGATAGTCTATTTGCGAAAAAAAAATGACTTTATATCGCCCCAGGCTACAACACGCATGTAGAAGTATATGTGGTCACCACAACTCAATCTCCTCGGGAATGACAGTGGGCTGGACTTGTGATAAAGGTTGGTGACACAACAAGGGTGTGTTTAATGGGGCAGGGGGTTAGGGTGGACTCAGGACCTGCCTTCATGGGCAGCCCATGGTGGAGGTCCATGGCACTGTGGGTTGGACCTCCTTCCAAGGAGAGAACTCAAGATGACCAACACCGGGAAGCAGTATCCCCGACACAGTCAGGGAAAACTCTCACAAAGGTTCCAGTCTGGGTCTCATTCCAGGGCACTGAACACAAGCATCCAGGCTGATGGTCTGTCTAGAGCTGAGAGAGTGCTGCACTGACTGGGCTGATGCCTTTGAGGTGACATTTCACACTGAAACCCAAAGGCTGGATATAACAGGTAGCAGTCAAGATTAGAGTGGTGCTGTAATAGCACGGCAGGTCAAGCAACATCTGGTGCTGTATTTTTACAGCACCACTAATATCTTGATTGTGCTCACCAGCATCTGCAGTGCTCACTCTCGCCTATAACAGATAGCATGCCAATGTTTCACAGTAGGGTGGGGGGAGTATGCCAACTTAATCAATAACAGTCAAACAATTTCTATGGTCACAAACACATTATGGGAACTTGCTGTGTGCAAATTGGCTGCCGCACTGCTAATGTTAGAGCAGGGATTATATTCCAAAAACCTCCCAGTCAGCTGTAATATTCTTCGATATATTTTGTGATCATGGGACCCTGTGAATTAAATCTCATTTTGCTTTTATAAGCTGCATGTGTTTGTAGGCGTGCAGCACTCAGGAATAATGCACTGTCGTCAACCCCTTCCATCACATTACTGATGATCGAGAGTAGACTGATGAGGTGGGAATTGGCCAGGTTAAATTTATCCTGTTTGTTGTGTATAGGATATATCTGGGCAATCTTCCATATTGTCAGTGTTGTAGCTGTACTGGAACAGCTTGGCTACGGCTATGGTCAGTTGTCATAGAATCCAGTGTGGAAACAGGCCCTTCAGCCCAACCAGTCTACACTGACCCTCTGAAGGGTAACCCACCCAGACCCATTCCCCTACACTATATTTATCACCGACTAATGCACCTGACCTACACATCCCTGAACCCTATGGGCAATTTAGCACGGCCAATTCACCTAACCTGCACATCTTTGAATTATAGGAGGAAGCCAGAGCACCTGGAGGAAACCCACGCAGACACGGAGAGGGTGAGCAAGCCTGAAGATGGAATAGACAGTCGCCTGAAGATGGAATCAAACCTGGGTCCCTGGTGCTGTCAGGCAGCAGTTCTAACCACTGAGCTGCCCCACTGTGCCCCCCTCCAAGGGTTTTAGGACAGATCTCAGGCCACCCCAGATGGGACTTGAACCAACAATCCCTGCCTTAGGAAGCCAGTGCCTTATCCATTAGGCATCTGGAGCAAAGTCTTCAGTACTGTAGCCAGAATGTTGTCAGGGTCCATAACCCTTGCGGTATCCAGTCTCTCCAACCATTTCTTAATATCACACGGAGTGAATCAAATTGGTTGGAGACTGGTATCTGTAATGTTGGGGACCACTGGAGGAGGCCAAGATAGCTGAAGATTATGGTGAAAGCCTCAGCCTTATCTTTTTGCGCTGATGTGCTGGGCTCGTCCATCATTGAGGATGGGGAGATTTGTGATGCTTTCTCCTCGAAGTGAACTGTTTAATCGTCCACCACCATTCGCAACAGGATTTGGCAGGAGTGCAGAGTTCTGCGATCACTTAGCTCTGTCTCTCGCTGCTTATGCTGTTTGAGATGCAATTGCTCCTGTCTGGTAGCTTCACCAGGTTGAAACCTCATTTAATAGGTGTGCCTGGTGCTGCTCCTGGCATGCTCTCCAGCAGCCTCCATTGAGCCAGGGTAGATCCCCTGGCATGATGGTAATGATTGAGTAGGGGATATGCCGGGCTGAGAGGATGCAGATTGTGGTTGAATACAATTCTGCTGCTGTTGATGGCCCACAGCGTATTATGAATACCCAGTTTTGAGCTTGTCAATAATCAACCACATTGATGTGGGTCTGGAGTTACGTTAAAGATAAAATCGCACATTTTGTTCCTCAGCAGACCTGAGTGGATTACCAGACTGGGGTTTCTCTATGACTGTCTTTATGGGGTTAGTTGGCTGGATGGTCAGATTGGTGCCAACAGCACAGGATGGGATCAATTCCGGTGGGGGCGGCTTTGGGGATCGGCCGTCCTTGGTAGCAGCGGTGGGACTGTGGATCAGACCTGCCTTTAGGCAGAGAGCTGCAGAACAACACCTCCGACTCACACCTTAATCGTGAAATCCTGATGTTAAATGCCATTGCTGGAGCAAAGAGCCTGACTGGTTATCCCTGGCATGAAGGGAGATGGCCCAAATGTTAACTCTTCAAACACACAGTTCAACAAAGCTCCATTTGAGAGGCTGAAGCCACTGAATTAATCACCCGGGTCTCTTGAGCGCATTAACTAACTGTCTTGATTAAATATTGATTATTGAACATCTCCAGGTAACATTTGAAACTGCAGGACTGTAACTTGCAGTGTAATGCCTTCTCACAAACCCCATGACATACTGCTTGATCTACAGCACTTTCAGGTTCTGGGTAGGATTATTGCCTTGAGACTCCTGACTATCTACCTCACGTTCAGATTCCGTCTTGCTGCTCCTCACCTCTACTGGCCCTGACACTGACCCCGCTGCGACCCCCTACATCAATTCCTGCCAAATTCAGTCACTGTCCCTGTGCCTTCATTAAACTGATCTATTTCATCAACACTTGATTAGCCTTCGCCGTTTGGGTCGCTCCAAGCTGCAATTTCCTTCGGCACTAAACTTTCAAGTGGCAGTTTTATTCCTGTCGAAAATAAATTAGACTTGCGCTGAATGTGACCGTTCCATGTGGTCTACTAATGTCTGAACACAGTGCCTTGGAGAAATGACAAACCCAATAATTTGCCTCCACAGTTGCAGCTTTCATTTGATTGTCTATTAAAGAAGCACGCGCCAAAATAATTGGATCAAGCAGTACAGAACAGTCAGGGCCCCTGGCTCAAACTACTGGAACTAATAGCGGTACTCATGCTAATCCTACAAACTCTCTCTCTCTCTCTCACACTCACTGGCCCTATCTAGCTCCATCTTTGAGCTTCTCCGCAGTGTCCATTGTCGAGCCTTCTCATGATTTTCTCTTGGTTTTCCTTGACCCACTTTGTACAAGCTGCAGTTCTACATGGTGCTCTGTCTATCTCACTGTCTTCCTCAATCTAATTTTGTCATGATTTGGATTTGGATTTGGATATAACCTGATATTGTGTGATTTTTTAACTTTGTCTTTGTCATGTTAAACTTTCCTCCTCTTTATTTCCTGTCTTTACTTATCTATCTCACTCTGTAATCTCGGGTCCTACAACTCTATGGGATCTCAGCTTCCAACACTGATCTTTTACATGCCCCTGATTTTAACTGCCATATTATTGGCTCCTTAATCTTCCGTTCCTTCGGCCTGAAGTTCTGACGTTCCCTACCCAGACCTTTTCACTTCTTTCTCAATGAATGGCAGGGCACAAGGAAGCTCTGAGAAATAGAGGGATTTGGGAGTGCCAGCCCACGGATCCCTGAAAGGGGCAGGGTAGATTAAAACACCATAGGTAATCTAACCTAAACAAATATAGGGGAGTTAATGCAAACGGGACACTTGGCTTTATCAGTAGGCATGGATTGTAAAAGCAGGGAGGTGATGTTAGGATTGTACAGAGCATCACTGAAGACACAGCTCGAATACAATGTGCAGTTCTGGTCACCGCACTATGGGAAGGATGTGTTTACACTGGGCAGGGTGTGGAGGAGATTCACCAGGATGTTACCTGGGCTGGAGCAATTCAGTTATGAAGAGAGGCTGGATAAGCTTGGGTTGTTTCCTTTGATGCAGAGGGGGTTGAGGGGGACCTGATTGAGGTGTATAAGGTTATGAAGGGTACAGACAGGGTGAACAGAAAGCAGCTGCTCCCCTTAGTCAAAGTGTGAATGAAATCACTGCACAGAGGCCAGTATCCTGTCACCAAGTCACCCTTTATTTACCTGTGGCCAGCCAGCTCAGAGTCAGTCCCCTGAACTGGGGAGATTTTAAATCCCCTGTTTATATATATATTTTTTTCTTTTTTTTCTCTTTTTCAAACCCCCACACTACCACCAAATAGCAGTAATGCTTATTTGCCCCCAACACCCATGTCTTGTGTGTGTGCAGGTGAAAAAGCAACGAGTGCAGAAAGCTTTATTCATATCCCACCACCAGGAAGAAAGGAAGCATCCGAGTGGCCAGTGACAAACAATGCCCTTCTCATCAAAGGAATCCCCTGTTTTTATTTTTTCTTTTTTTTCTCAACTAACTCCCGGTTATATTTTTTTGTTGAACTAAGGAGAAAATGGTTGTCATAGAACATAGAACATTACAGTACAGGCCCTTCGGCCCTCGATGTTGTGCTGACCTGTGAAACCAATCTGAAGCCCATCTAACCTACATGATTCCATGTTCAGCCATATGTTTATCCAATGACCACTTAAATGCCCTTAAAGTTGGTGAGTCTACTACTGTTGCAGGCAGTGCATTCCACGCCCTTACTACTCTCTGAGTAAAAAAACTACCTCTGCCATCTATCCTGTATCTATCACCCCTCAATTTAAAGCTATGTCCCCTCGTGCTAGCCATTACCATCCAAGGAAGAGGGCTCTCCCTGTCCACCCTATCCAACCCTCTGATTATCTTATATGTCTCAATTAAGTCACATCTCAACCTTCTTCTTTTTAATGAAAACAGCCTCAACTCCCTCAGCCTTTCCTCATAAGATCTTCCCTCCATACCAGGCAACATCTTAGTAAATCTCCTCTGAATCCTTTCCAAAGCTTCCACATCCTTCCTATAATGCGGTGACCAGAATTGTATGCAATACTCCAAATGTGGCCATACCAGAGTTTCGTACAGCTGCAGCGTGGTCTCCTGGCTCCGAAACTCAATCCCTCTCCCAATAAAAGTTAACACACTGTATGCCTTCTTAACAACCCTATCAACATGAGTGGCAACTATCAGGGATCTATGTACATGGACACCGAGATCTTTCTGCTCATCCACACGACCAAGAATCTTACCATTAGCCCAATGCTCTGCATTCATGTTGCTCCTTCCAAAGTGAATCACTTCACACTTTTCTGCATTAACCTCCATTTGCCACCTCTCAGCTCAGCTCTGCAGCTTATCTATGTCCCTCTGTAACCTGCAACATCCTTCGGCACTATCCACAACTCCACCAACCTTAGTGTCATCTGCAAATTTACTAACCTATCCTTCTATGCCCTCATCCAGGTCATTTATAAAAATGGCAAATCGTAGTGGCCCCAAAACAGATCCTTGTGGAACACCACTAGTAACTGAACTCCGGGATAGACATTTCCCATCAACTATCACCCTCTGTTTTCTTTCAGCTAGCCAGTTTCTGATCACCCTCAATCCCATGCCTCCGTATTTTGTTCAATAACACAAAACCGTGTTGACTATCCCTAATCAACTTATTTCTTTTTGCGATGATTATAAATCCTATCTCTTACAACCTTTTCTAACACATTACCCATAACCGAAGTAAGGCTTACCGGTTTGTAATTACCGGGGTTATCCCTACACCCCTTCTTGAACAAAGGGACAATATTTGCTATCCTCCAGTCTTCTGGCACTAGTCCTGTAGACAATGATGGCACAAAGATCAAAGCCAAAGGCTCTGCCATCTCCTCCCTGGCTTCCCAAAGAATCCTGCGATAAATCCCATCCAGCCCAGGGGATTTATCTATTTTCCCACTTTCCAGAATTATTAGCACCTCCTCCTTGTGAACCTCAATCCCATATATTCTAGCAGCCTGTATCTCAGTATACTCCTCAACAACATTATCTTTTACCAGTGTGAATACTGACAAAAAATACTGTGCTTCTCCTCTCTCCTCTGACTCCACGCACTTCGGCGGGTCGGTGTGGACTCGTTGGGCCGAAGGGCCTGTTTCCACACTGTAAGTAATCTAATTGTAAATCTAAGTAATCTAATTTAATTGTAAAAAAAAACTCACTATTGTCCTTGCTTGGCCTTAATCTTACTCTAGTCATTCTTTTATTCCTGATGTACCTACACAAAACAACTAATTCACTGGATAAATCGTTCCTAACTCGGTACAGATAATGCAACAATGTGTAGCACCTCTCCGTCCTGTTTATACTTCTATTAAACCCCACACTACCACCTAACAGTAGTAGGTGCTTATTTCTCCCTAACACCATGTCACGTGTGTGCAGGTGTAGGGCACAATGAAGAACGAGTGCAGAAAACTTTATTTATATTCCACCACCAGGAAGAAAGGAAACTCTTGGGTGGCCAATGACAAGCTGTGCCCTTCTCCACAAAGGAAGCCCCTGTTTATAGATATGTTTTTCTGTTTTTTACTCCCCCCACACTATCACCTAACAGCGGTAATGCTTATTTTTCCCCAGCACCCATGTCATGTCTGTGCAGGTGTATGACACAGTGAAGAACAAACTAGTGGGTAAATCTTTATTCACTTCCCACCACCAGGAAGAAAGGAAATGCCAGAGTGGCCAGTGACAAGCAGTGCCCTTCACATTAACGGGCAGTGATCAAGCAGTGAAGGGGAAGGTAGGGATTAAATCAAAATAGAGTTGGAGGGGGAAATAATGCACTCCACTCCCTGCGGCGCCCACCTCTCCCTGAACAGCTCGAGGGTGTTGGTGGACACCGCGCGCTCCTTCTCCAGAGACACTCGGGCTCTAACATAACCGCAGAAGAGGGGCAGGTAGTCAGCTCTAACGACCCCCTCTGCGGCGCAATGTCCAGACCTGTTTATGGTCAGTTTGGCCAGGCCCAGGAGCAGACCCACGAGGAGGTCCTCTGACCTACCCTCCCTCCTCCCCTGTTTATATTTTTTCCCTGAGGAGATTCTAAATCTCCTGTTTATATTGGTCAGCCAGGGCTTTCTTTCGCCCAGGTTAACAACCCCAATTAAGGATCTCGTCGTCAACAAGATCTGCCTGGTTCCAATCACTACAGTCAATAATGAGGGGGCACCCTCTTAAAGTGAGAGTCAAGAGGTTTCAAGGAAATGTAAGGAAAGGCTTTTTCATTCAAAGGGTGGTGCGAGTTTGAAATGCACTGCCTGGGAGGGTAGTTAAGGCGGGAAACCTCACAACCTTTAAAGTGTACTTGGATGGGCACTTGAAGTGTCATAACATTCAAGGCTTTGGGCCTAGTGTGGGAAAGTGGTACTAGTGTAGATAACAGTCTATTTTTGGTGGTACACATTTAATGGCCTAAAGATCCTCTTCTGTACTGTATGAATCCATGGCTCCTTAAAACTAGTTTCTTTCCACCCTTTCAGTCACCATCCCAATACGTCTTTATGTGGCTCAGCACCAAATCTTTACCTTGTGATTCTCTTGCAAAACAGTTTGGATATAGCACTACACTACACATGTTATCCAGATGACAGAGATACTGTCCTTGTTGGGTGATAATATAGCTAATAATTGAGGGATAGCTAATGGAGCTCCCATTCTACTATAATGTTATCCATTAAATCGATTTAATCTTATTATCTTACAAATCTATTAAACCTTCCATGTGGAAAACAGGTACAAAATTCCTGGTGTAAATGAGTCAAGTCAGGAATCTGAGTAAGACTCTTGTACATATAAAAACCTGCTGTGACTATCTTCTACATCCAAATTCAAGATGTCTGCACTCTTTCTGTCCAATAGAGCCCACCATGCTGCTGGGTAAGAGCCACTTTAGGCTAGTGTCCTGTCATGTCATTAAAACTCTTCGGTGCAGCCTTGAAGGTGGACTCAAACACTTACATAAAACAACTAGTCACGGGATAAATATTTCCTAACTCTGTACAGATATTGCAACAAGGTATAGATTAGATTCCCTACAGTGTGGAAACAGGCCCTTCGGCCCAACCAGTCCACACTGACCCTCCGAAGAGCAACCCACCCAGACCTATTTCCCTCTGACTAATGTACCTTACACTACGGGCAATTTAGCACGGCCAATTCACCTGACCCGCACATCTTTCGACTGTGGGAGGAAACCGGAGCGCCCAGAGGAAACTCACGTAGACATGAGGAGAATAGCATGTCTTCTACTTTAAATGTGCTGTCCCCTATCTCTGAAACCGTTCCAATCAAGGACACTTCATAACTCTATCTTGTCTCTTCCATCCCACATGTGGTCATCATTCAAATCTGATTTCATCCAGCGTGTGTTCTATTGCAACAAACTTACATTCCATCACCTTCACAGCAAATGTAACCTCATCCTGGTTCTCTCCATGGCTACAGGTTGTCATGATTTTTACCCTCTATCTGGTTGTCAGCCACCATGCTCCTTCGGATCCCTGTATACTTCCTGTCTCATTTTAATGCAGGAATTTGTCGCATCCAAAGCGGGTGTATTGAATGTCATTGATGGTGAAGACTTTATGTGTAACTTCACATGTTAGCGGCCATTTCTGGCACTGAGCTTGCTGCAATGCCTTTCCGGCCAGGACTGCTTTGATCTGTTCCAATGTTCATAGAGTCCTGCATTGTGAAAGTAGGCCATTCAGCCCATCAAGTCCACAATGACCCTCTGAGGAGTATCCCTCGCAGATCCACTCCCATCCCTGGTACACTGCATTTCCATGGCTAATCCATCTAAGCTGCACATCTTTGGACTGTGGGAAAAATCAGAGCACCCGGAGGAAACCCACACAGACACAGGAAGAATGTGCAAACTCCACACAGTCAGTCACCCGAGGGTGGAATCAAACCCGGGGCCCTGGCGCTGTGAGGCAGCAGTGCTAACCACTGAGCCATCATGCCGCCCTATAAGGGGAGACCTTACAGTGGTTTATAAAATTATGAGGAGCATGAACAGATTAAGTAGACAACGTTGTTTTCCTGGGGTGGGGAGTTCAGAACTCCACACAGACATTCGCCCAAAGGCGGAATCAAACCCGGGTCCCTGGTGCTGTGAGGCAGTAGTGCTAACCCACTAACTCACCATGCCACCTGTGCCACTGTGTTGCAAAGGGCTTGACATCCCTCTGTAACTATTGATTAAGATCTTTTAGAGACACAGGAATTCCTGATTGTCCATTTGGCATTTTCTTTATCACAATGGAATTTACCCAATGTGTAGACTCTCTGACTCTGGCAATCACTATCTCTTCTCCTATCTCTTTTAAGCTTTTTTTTAGTTATAGTCATAGAGTTACACAACACGGAAACAGACCCTTCGGTCTAACCAGTCCAATACCGACCAGACTAGCCCCATCTGCCTGCGTTTGGCCAGTTTCCCTCCAAACTTTTCCAATTCAAGAATTTATCCAAATGCCTTTTAAGTGTAGTAACTGTACCCGCATCCACACACCCCCGTACAGCTCCTAAACTCCAGTGGAATAAAATCTCAATCTTTCCAGTCTGTTTTATATCTCTAACCCTACATTACCAGCAATATTTGAACTAAAACCAAAACATGCTTCTGCACACAATATTTACAATGTTATCCACAATTTGCTCAAATATATTTGGTGTTGGTATTGGAGCTCATTCTCTACTTTCATCACTGACTCAACACTTCAAGGCAGCCATCTATCTCACCAAACCCTGAGTCTATTTGTAGCAAGTCTCCTTCACATCTAAGTGCTTTTACTCATAGTACTATCTTGAAACCTCAGTGACAACTCCTTCAAATCATTGTTCACTAGAAATGTTCTTCACAGCTGGTCAAACCCAGGTTAGGAAGACCATCCATTTCAGTGACGTGGAACAAAGTTCACATCTCTGCCTTCATATGGTCTGGGTTGTTCTTACTTGTTGAAAGCTGAAGATGTGTTGCTGGAAAAGCGCAGCAGGTCAGGCAGCATCCAAGGAGCAGGAGAATCGACGTTTCGGGCACGAGCCCTTCTTCAGGAAGCCTTTCTGAAGAAGGGCTCATGCCCCGAAAAGTCGATTCTCCTGCTCCTTGGATGCTGCCTGACCTGCTGCGCTTTTCCAGCAACACATTTTCAGCTCTGATCTCCAGCATCTGCAGTCCTCACTTCCTCCGCACTTGTTGAAACTCAGTTCCCCCATATGCTGTGAGAGAGGCATCATTTGATTTCAGAACACCATATTAGACATACTTTTCTTGCAGAAAAGATCTGCTGGTATTGTCTGGGTGGGATGATGTTCCTCTGTGGTACAGGATTAATCTCTTGCTTCAAATTCATGATTATAGGTTTGCTTCTCTCCCTCTTCCTGATCTGAATAGTTCTGTGGATTCTTTTCCTGTAGGAACTGTCATGTCAGACACTACTGCTTTCAGAATAAATACTTCCAAGCACCCTACAGATAATACAATGATATTTTACAGCTTGAATATGGAATCTCATCTTCTTCTGGGAGCCCCAGTTGAGGCACGCCACACAATTGAGTCTGGACTGAGATTCATCTGGACACTGTGAAGCCAATAAAATAAGTGAAAAAAAGTAGGCTGAGGGGACACTTAATGGTGGTCTCTAAAATAAGGTAAGTTTTTTGATGGAGTGGATACAGAGTGAATGTTTTCCCTCATGAAGAAGAGCATAACTCCGATCCAAGGTGGTGATGGAGTAGGACTCTTTGACGGAGCTCATCTACTCTGACCACTTTTATTTTTCTTTCTTTTTTCTCCCTCTCGCCTCTTTTTTATTACTTACTTGCCTTGTCCTGAACAGTAGCACGACAGCTCAGTGCGCAGGTCTCAAGCGGTCTTGGGCAAGGGCTCAGAGTGTGGACCACAGACCTTAAGTAGGCCCAGGGTGGAGGAGAGTGGGTCTGGTGCGGACCCCGAGTGAGCCCCTACTTACTCTTCTGGACCAAGCATAGGACCTGAAACTGGTGGCTGCTGCATTGGCAGAGGCGAGGTGGACGAGGTAGGCCCAGCAGCGACAGATGGCGCCCGAGGATCAGCGACTTCGTTGTTGATTGGGTCCTGGATGACGGAAGGGCATCACGGCAACATAGATGAGGTGGGCCCAGTGGAGAGTGAGACCACTCTGGCGTTGGTTGGTCTGGTTCAGGTGGCGGAGGAGGAGTATTCACCCAACGGCAAAGATGGCGCCTGAGGTGATTTTGAAGTTGGTTGGATCCAGTGTAGATGGCAACAAAACGGTGGCAGAGGGATGGCAGTGTAGGCATCATTGACGATGATGAGCTGGCTCAGGGCTGATGGGCTCTCTTCCAGCTTTATCATTCCTTTTCCCTCCTTATTCTTGTTCAAAATGGCGCCGTATCATGGTGATACATGAATGCTTTCACTTTTTTTTATATTATTGTGTCAAATACATGTGACGCAATAAAATCAAGATCTAATAAAACTAACCGTCAATATCAGGTAATCACCAAGAAATTCAGGAGGGAATTCAGAGGAGACCTCTTCATCAAAGGGTGATGATAAGATATAGAAGCAGAAGCAGCATCAGGCATTCAGCCCATTTCCTCTGTCTCACCATTCCATCATGACTGATATGTTTCTCAACCCCATTCTCCTCCCTTTTCCCCGTAACCCTCAGTCCCCTTACTGCGATGATACTGTGGAACGCATGCCAAGGGGTGGCTAAAATGGATTGTCTAGAAGCACCTAACAGGAAGCTAAATAGACAAATGAAGGAGAGGATCACAATAATAGATTTAGTTGAGGAGAAGATGGGAGAAAAATGATTGGAATACTAAAGCCAGCACGCCTAAGGTTGGGCCGAATGGCCTTTCTCAGTGCTGTTTAACCCACGTGAAGTACATTGAGAGATTAGAGACTCCTTCACAGCCACAGCTAAAACAGTAACAGGGAGATGCGACCGGGAAAGAAAGATTGCAGGGTAGTGACCTTCTCGAAGCGGGGGAGGGGGGGGGGGGGGGAGTTGTTGTCATGGCATCAGCTGACACAAAGGAAGGGGTTTATTGGAAAATGATGCATTCTGTTTTACTGGAATACAATACTCTGGTGCATAAATTCTCTGCAGAAGTATAGAAGGTGAGGAATGAATAATAGGAGCTGTAATTACCCTAGGGCTCGAGATGACATCATCGACCTTGAGAATTAAGCTCAGGTGGTTTATTGAGGTTGTGTGACCTTGAGGATTAAATTACAGCTTTAGACCCATTCTCACAACCTGAAGGTGTTTTATATGAATAAAGAGATGCGGCATTCTCAGTGAAATGAGGCTTCCTTTAGCACTGCTTTCATTGTCTGAGAGTGTGCGCGATAGAGCATAAGAGTTCCATTTGATATTGTGCTCCCCTGACCTTTAGAGGCCAATTGAGTTCTGTTCTGCTGGCTTATGATGCTAGGATAAATGGAGATAGCTCTTACTTGGCTCTTGGCGACGTATTGATCTCCTCCAGAGACAGGCCTTCCCCCAGTCAACCTAACCCTCTCCACACCCAGTTCACACTAATCACAAGCAATGTGAAGGCACCCAGCATAATGGAACGTCAAAGATTTACAGCAATTTAGTCTACAGCACAGAAAGAAGCCTGTCCCATTATACAGTTTATGGCCAGCGAATCCAGAAACAGGGCTCGCAAGTTTAAGGATACGGGGTAGGCCATTTTGGGATTGAGATGGTGAGAAATGTCTTCAGCCAGAGAGTGGTGAGCCTGTGGAATTCACTAGCACAGAAAGCGCTCGAGGTCAAAGCATTAAATGTTTTCAAGAAGGACATAGTTATAGTTTTTCAAGCCAAAGGGGTTAAAAGATGTGGGGAGAAAATGAGAACAGCCTACTTGATTGGGTGGTCAGTCATGATTGTATACATAAAATCCCAAAGCAGGCCATTCAGCCCATCGAGTCCACACCAACCCTCCAAAGAGCATTCCATTCAAACCTACCCCATCCTACCCTATCCCTGTAACCCTGCATTTCCCATGGCTAACCTACCTAGCCTGCACATCCCTGGACATTACGGGCAATTTAACACGGCCAACCCACCTAACCTGCGCACATCCTTGGACTGTGGGAGGAAACTGGAGCACCAGGAGGAAATCCACGCGGACAAGGGGAGAATGTGCAAACTCCACACAGACAGTCGCTCGAGGCTGGAATCGAACCTCTCCCTGGTGCTGTGAGGGAGCAGTGCCACTGAGCCACAGTGCTGCCCACATTGAATGGTGTTTCAGCCTCAAAGGGCTAAATGGCCTACATCGCCAAGAGCCAAGTAAGAGCTATCTCCATTTATCCTAGCATCATAAGCCAGAACTCAATTGGCCTTCTCTTATTTTCTATGCTTGAGCCTTTCCCCACCCTCGTTCATTCACTTCCATCAATATAACCTGGTACTCCTTTATCCCTCCCTGATGCTCATGTCCAGCTTCTGCTTAAATATATCAATGCCTCAGTTGCTTCATGAGAAAATGAGTGAGGTGGTCTAACTCTGACTTTTCTGACATTCAGCCCAGTTCGAGCCCTCCTTGTCTCTCCTCTCTCTCTCCCTCTCATTGCCCCACCCCCCACCCCTGCAGGGGTTCGCAAAATAGCCAGGAGGGAGTCACAGCTCTAGCAGGATCCTGAGCTCCTGCTCAGACTCCGGCCTCCTGAATGGCTGCGGACAAGGTAATGGTGTGAAGGGGAGGTGTGAAAGAGAGAAGGATGGACAGAGTGTGTCAGAGAGTCAAGATTAGAGTGGGTGCTGGAAAAGCACAGCAGATCAGGCAGCATCTGAGGAGCAGGAAAATCAACGTTTTGGGCAAAAGCCCTTCATCAGGAGTGATGACCATCCATCTGCTTACCTGGGAACTTGAGAGACACACGCGGTTCTGCTGTTCTGAGTTTGAGAGAAGAGTGATAAATCAAATCAGACCCCTAAAGGTCTGTAATGTCATTGGTTAGTAGTTAACCACTACTAGGGACAGTCAGTTAATTGCTGTAAAGTAGAAAAGTGTTTTTTTTAAAAAGGATTTTACTGAGCACCAGGAATAAGGGAAAGTCAGGGCAAATATAATAAATTAATGTACGTAATTCAACGCAAAATAGAGTTAACATAAGAATCCCTTTGGTGTGGATTCAGTTTCACACTGACCCTCCGAAGAGCATCCCACCCAGACTCACCCCATCCCTGCCCCACGCAACCGGCACACCAAGGGTAACTTCCCATGGTCACTCCCCACTTAACCTGCACATCTTTGTGACTATGGGAGGAAACCCATGCAGGCACAGGGGAGAACATGCAAACTCCACACGGACAGTCACCCTGAGGCTGGAATCAAACCCGGGTCCCTGGCGCTGTGAGGCAGCAGTGCTAACCGCTGGGCCACCCTGCTGCCCCAAGGGATATACGGCAGCTCAGCTCAGTTGAGTGGAAGGTATGGCCTGTTTTGGGTGGGAAATCTACTGGTGGCCTAGATGAGCACATGTGCTGGGAGTGCAGTAGAAACACTGAGCTCCTGGTTTCCGAGCATGAGAGGCAGCTGGACTCACTGTGGCACGTCCACTAGACCCAGTGCTACACGAGTAGCATCTTCTGAGATGAAGTCACGCCACAGCGTAAAGGAAACGGGTGACCACCAGACAGTCTGTTTTGGGAGCTGGTTCCTCAAGGGACTGTAGCCAGAGCCCTAGCTGGTGAGGCCACTAACCACTCAACTGTACAGGAGGAGAATGAAAAGAAAGGAAGAGTAATCGTGATAAGGGAATTATTATTAGGGGAACAGGCATGTGAGCCATAGACGTGACTCCAGCACAGTTTATTGCCCTCTGGTGCTAGGATCGGGAATGTATCAGAATGGCTGTAGGACATCTTTCAGTGAGTGGGTGGGCAGCCAGAGATTGTGGTCCACATTGATATACATAATAACTTATTTCGGAAGGGAAACATCAATCAGAATTTAGGGAGAAAATTAGCAAGCAGGGCCTCAAATGTAGGAATGCCCGGATTGCTCTCAGTGAAATGAAACCAGGAAGTTAGGAGGACGGGACAGATGAATGCATGTCTAGAAGGGTGGTGAACCAAGGAGGGCTTGAGATTCCTGGGGGAACTGAGGGACTGACTCTGGGGTAGACGGACCCTATACAATGCTGGATTGGTTGCATCTGGCCAGAGCTGGGACTGATTTCTGTGTGGAATGTTTTGCTAGGTGCTTTTTGTCGGATGTTAAACCAACTCTGGAGGTCTATGGGAAACAAATCCTCGCTTCTCATTGCTGTGATAGACAGAACAGCTTTCCTCACTTGACAACGGCACCCTGTTGGTGGTGAACACCTCTCTCATTGCCACTGTATAGGAGCAGCTTCACCCCGTTGTCTGCTGCCTCACCCTTCTGGGGAAATCTAAGATGGCCTGGATAAGTTTCAGGACCTAAAGTGACAGCCCATTCATGGGATTGATGGAAAGTATCGGATCAAGGTAGGCTTACCCAACAGGCTTTGATGCCCCGTATTTCAGCACTAGGCTAGCACGGTGAATGAAAGTAGCCAGCTTTATTTGGATAAGGCCAATCTTTTACGGGGTGGATCTGCGGCAGTCCTGACATGTATACTAACCAGCGAAGGTAGGTTAGTGTCAGAGTGTAGCAGAATATCCACCAGTCAATTTCACAGTGGGCTGTGGGGTCTCTGCAATGGGCTGTGGAGTCTCTGCAATGGGCTGTGGGGTCTCTGCAATGGGCTGTGGGGTGTCTGCAGTGGGCTGTGGGGCATCTGCAATGGGCTGTGGGGCATCTGCAATGGGCTGTGGGGTCTCTGCAATGGGCTGTGGGGTCTCTGCAGTGGGCTGTGGCGTCTCTGTAATGGGCTGTGGGGTCTCTGCAATGGGCTGTGGGGTCTCTGCAGTGGGCTGTGGGGTCTCTGCAATGGGCTTTGGGGTCTCTGAAGTGGGTTGTGGGGTGTCTGCAATGGGCTCCTGGGCCTCTGCAATGGGCTGTGGGGTCTCTGCCATGGGCTGTGGGGTTTCTGCAATGGGCTGTGGGGTCTCTACAATGGGCTCCTGGGTCTCTGCAATGGACTCCTGCTTCTCTCCAATGGGCTTTGGGGTCTCTGCAATGGGCTGTAGGGTCTCTGCAATGGGCTGTGGGGTCTCTGCCATGGGCTGTGGGGTCTCTACAATGGGCTGTGGGATGTCTGCAATGGGCTGTGGGATCTCTGTAATGGGCTGTGGGGTCTCTGCAATGGGCTGTGGGGTCTCTGCAATGGGCTGTGGGGTCTCTGCAATGGGCTCCTGGGTTCTCAGTTATGGGCCTCTATCACCCCCACAATTGGAACTGCCACATCTAAGCTGGAGCCTCAAGCCTGGGGTGCGCAGGTTCCATGCCTCCTGTTCGTGTTAGGCCTTCCAACGTCCCTATCACGAACCTTTCCACTCCTTCAGCTGCCCGGGCTCAGGAGCCTTGGCTCAGTCTGCAAATCTGGGCTGGGCTGCTCACTGTGCTGGGGTGGTTTGCCCCTGCAGACCTCCTCCTTCACCCACCACCCTCCAGGCTTTAAAGAAAAAGATGAAGATAGGAAGAAAGCACATGAGAGTGGACAAGGCCCCAGCCTCAGCTCTGCTACCCCGCCGCCATTTTGAACACCTTGGAAAGGGAGCCCATTTGGCCCGATCAAATTCAAAGGTAATTTCAAGCACTGGATGGAGCCCATTAAAACAGGCGAGTAAATTCTTACACAGATCAAGGGTGACTACATTTCCAAAGAAAAGCCCCTTACTGGTAGCCGACTGCCTTGGGCCGACCTGAAGACGTTGCAGGCAGCACTGTGCAAAAAAGCCAGTCTTTCTATCCAAGCCCTTGGTGCTGCCTGTGACTGGCTGCTCAGGAGACGGTCACATTCCACATGACATCTGTCTCGTCCCCTCGCCTGAGCCCTCGGTCCCCATTGCTGAACCTGACACTGAAGAGTTAAGTCGCTATGTTGGACAGGATGCTATCCATAATGTGGTATTTAATGCACACAAGCTCTGAGAGCCTTTGGCTACACAGATGTACATCACCTCACACACAAATATCACTGACAAAAGCTAAGTGCTTTCCGATCATAGCCCATCAGTCTGTCAGCCGCTGAATAATTACACGCGTGCATTTTTTCCCCCTCTCATTCATTCTTCTCAAATACAGAGGGGAAGATTGCATTTTAAACTGGCTTTATGTGTGTATGTGTGTGTGTATAACTGCGTGTGTCTCTGTGTATGTGTGTCTCTGCGTGTGTGTGTGTCTGCATGTGTGTCTGTGTGTCTGCGTGTGTGTGCCTGTGTCTCTGTGTGTATGTGTCTGCGTGTGTGTGTCTGTGTGTGTGTCTGTGTCTGCATGTGCATGTGTGTGTGCATTTGTGTCTGCATATGTGTGTCTGTGTGCGTGTGTGTGACTGCATATGTGTGTGTCTGCGTTTGTGTGTGTCTGCGTGTGTGTGTGTCTGCATGTGCACGTGTGTGTGCGTTTGTGTCTGCGTATGTGTGTCTGTGTGTGCGCGTCTGCGCGTGTGTGTCTGTGTCTGCATGTGCACATGTGTGTGCGTTTGTGTCTGCATATGTGTGTCTGTGTGTGTGTGTGTGTCTGCGTGTGTGTAGTTGTCCTTTTTTTTATTTAAAAGCATCTTCTTCCTGCTACTTCACATCGGGTGCTGTAGACCTTCTCATATAATTGCATTTTCTTCCAGTTTAAATAAGCCTCAAAATAGCAGAGGGTTCCCAAGGACTTTCTGTCAATTATTAGCAGCGCCTGTTCTTGTTTCCAAGGAAACCGCAAGTGGAACAAGCTCCTCTGTTCTTTTGGGAGATTGTAGCCCAATTTTCATGCTCACAGGTGGAGTCAGAGTTAGCCTTGCAAGTGCTCTGTCTTCAAAAAGGAAAGTATGCCATCAACATCAATAGGGAGTAAATCCAGCCTGACAGTGGGAGTGCCAACCCTCCAGCATTGCCCTGCAGATTTGCTGGCAAATGAAAAATTAACATCGCCGATAAATACTGGGGGAGAAGCAAGAACATTTTGCACTTCAGCACCAATCCTCCCTCCCCACCCTTTTCTTACAAAGGTGTGCAAGGTCTGGATGCTGGCTGTTTGATTGGGTTGGAGGGGCTGAGATGACACGTCCCAGGAATATGGGCACACGGAGATGGCAATGCCACGACCCAGGGAACTGGGCCCCGCAAACCAATAACTAATATCAGGCAGGTGAACCCCTGACAGCAGCAACAGCAGGTTGCAAAAGGGAGTCTGCCACCGAGCAGGAACAGGAGAGATTAGATCCGAGTGATGACAAGTTCAATTGAAGAAGTAGGTATGATGGAGAGGTAGAGAGCTGTACGCTTTGTGTCCAGGGCTCAGGAAGCTCGATGCACACCCTCCAGTGCTGGAACAAAGGAAGGAAATCAGGAGTTGTAGCAATACAGACAATGTCCATATAGAACAACACATGAACTATCTCCACCAGTGCTTATGGCTTTGACTCCAATGTTTGTTACTCTTGCTGTTGAAGTGATTGCGTTTGAGACTAATGAACAAGACTTGCATTTCTATAGCACCTATCATGACCACAAAACGCTTCGCTTCCAGTCAACATTGTCATATTGGAAACACGATGGTCACTTTACACACAGTCAAACTTCCACAGACAGCAATTTCATAGGATCCACCTAATCTGTTGTTCGGTGATATCAATTAGGAGATATGTTATTTCGAGGTGCTAGGAAGAACTCCTCTCTCCTTCTTCAAAATGGTACAGTGGGAACTCTATTATCCACCTTGTGGGTTGGGGGAGTGACAGTTTAATGGTGCATCGAATTGTCTGACAGTGCAGCACTCCCTCAGTACTGATCCTCCAACAGTATAGCACTCCCTCAGTACTGACACTCCGACGTTGCAACATTCCCTCAGTACTGACCCTCTGATAGTGCAGCACTCCCTCAGTACTGACCCTCTGACAGTGCAGCATTCCCTCAGTACTGACCCTCTGACAGTGCAGCACTCCCTCAGTACTGACCCTCTGACAGTGCGGCACTCCCTCAGTACAGACTGCCCGACAGTGCAGTACTCCCTCAGTACTGACACTCCGACAGTGCAGTACTCCCTCAGTACTGACCCTCCGAAGAACAGCACTCCCTCAATACTGACCCTCCAACAGTGCAGCACTCCCTCAACACTGACCCTCCGACAGTGCAGCACTCCCTCAGTACTGACCCTCTGACAGTGTAGCACTCTCTCAGTACTGACTCTCTGACAGTGCAGCATTCCCTCAGTACTGACCCTCTGACCATGCGGCACTCCCTCAGTACTGAACCTCTGACAGTGCAGTACTCCCTAGTACTGACCCTCTGACAGTATAGCACTCCCTCAGTACTGACTCTCTGACAGTGCAGCATTCCCTCAGTACTGACCCTCTGACAGTGCAGCATTCCCTCAGTACTGAACCTCTGACAGTGCAGTACTCTCTAGTACTGACCCTCTGACAGTGTAGCATTCCCTCAGTACTGACCCTCTGACAGTGCAGCATTCCCTCAGTACTGACCCTCTGACAGTACGGCACTCCCTCAGTATGGACCACCCGACAGTGCAGCACTCCCTCAATACTGACCTTCCGACAGTGCAGTACTCCCTCAGTACTGACTCTCTGACAGTGTAGTACTCCCTAGTACTGACCCTCTGACAGTGCAGCACTCCCTCAGTGCTGATCCTCTGACAGTGTAGTACTCCCTAGTACTGACCCTCTGACAGTGTAGCACTCCCACAGTACTGACCCTCCGACGGTGCAGCATTCCCTCAGTACTGACCCTCTGACAGTGCGGCACTGCCTCAGTACGGACCACCCGACAGTGCAGCACTCCCTCAATACTGACCTTCCGACAGTGCTGTGCTCCCTCAGTACTGACCCTCCGAAGTACAGTACTCCCTCAATACTGACCCTCTGACAGTGCAGCACTCCCTCAACATTGACCCTCCGACAGTGCAGCACTCCCTCAGTACTGACCCTCTGACCATGCGGCACTCCCTCAGTACTGAACCTCTGACAGTGCAGTACTCCCTAGTACTGACCCTCTGACAGTATAGCACTCCCTCAGTACTGACCCTCTGACAGTGCAGCATTCCCTCAGTACTGACCCTTTGACAGTGCAGCATTCCCTCAGTACTGAACCTCTGACAGTACGGCACTCCCTCAGTAGGGACCACCCGACAGTGCAGCACTCCCTCAATACTGACCTTCCGACAGTGCAGTACTCCCTCAGTACTGACTCTCTGACAGTGTAGCATTCCCTCAGTACTGACCCTTTGACAGTGCAGCATTCCCTCAGTACTGACCCTCTGACAGTACGGCACTCCCTCAGTATGGACCACCCGACAGTGCAGCACTCCCTCAATACTGACCTTCCGACAGTGCAGTTCTCCCTCAGTACTGACTCTCTGACAGTG
Source organism: Hemiscyllium ocellatum (assembly GCF_020745735.1). Classification (NCBI taxonomy): domain Eukaryota; kingdom Metazoa; phylum Chordata; class Chondrichthyes; order Orectolobiformes; family Hemiscylliidae; genus Hemiscyllium; species Hemiscyllium ocellatum. Next base: position 107,196,583 of record NC_083407.1, on the reverse strand, counting down.
CAGCATTCCCTCAGTACTGAACCTCTGACAGTGCAGCACTCCCTCAGTGCTGATCCTCTGACAGTGTAGTACTCCCTAGTACTGACCCTCTGACAGTGTAGCACTCCCTCAGTACTGACCCTCTGACAGTGCAGCACTCCCTCAGTACTGACCGTCCGACGGTGCAGCACTCCCTCAGTACTGACCCTCTGACAGTGCAGCACTCCCTCAGTATTGACTCTCTGACAGTGTAGCATTCCCTCAGTACTGACTCTCTGACAGCGCAGCACTCCCTCAGTACTGACCCTCTGATAGTGCAGCACTCCCTCAGTACTGACCCTCTGACAGTCCAGCACTCCCTCAGTACTAACCCTGTGACAGAACAGCACTCCCTCAGTACTGCGCTGGGGGAATGTTAACTGGGATTATGTGTTCTAGTCTCTGCTGGGAAGACTTCAAATGGCAATCCTTTCTCTGGGAGGCAACTGTGTAAAGAACAGAATTGTGGGCCATGATCGTTCAATGTTTGTGTACTTACTCCTCTGTAATTCACCCCTGACCATTACTCTAACCTTAGCCATTGCCCAATAACCACAGGGAGCACTGTGTTCTGTGAAGTATTTATCTATCGGGGCTCATATTTAAAATCTGACAAACATCAATTGCATTCAAAAGCAATTAATCAGCCTGTGGTTAACAATGTCGCAACTCGCCAATTGATACGAGTGAAAACTTGGCATAAATATCGTATCGCAATGGTCAAATTTATATCAGATCTTGTGGCTGTGATGTCTGAGAGGGCAAGAGCACCTTTGTTCAATCTAATCTCCTTGTACATGTCTCAGAGTGGTTACTGGGCCTATCCATCTCACTGGAACTACAATCTAGGTCAGTGTTCCTTCTTTTCACAAATATAAAGAGAAAGCCTCAGTGTTTTCAAGCAGCCAACCTTGGTGGATCTAGAAAGGGTAATTCTCAACGAGGCTGGGGGCTGCTGTGTTTGGTGTGGCGCAGTGGGAGAAGGGACTGGTGCCACTGTCTAAAGTTCAGAACATTTCAATTGTCATATCCTGAGCTTGAACAGGGTGTTGGTGAGGCTTCTGCTAGAGTATTGTGTTTAGCACTGGTCTCCCTGGCATTGAAGGATATTATTAAACTGGAGAGTAGTCAGAAGAGATTTACCAGGATGTTGCCGGGAATGGAGGGTTTGAGTTATAAGGAGAGGCTGGATAGGCTGGCACTTTTTTCATTGTAGCCCAGGAGGTTGAGGAGTGACCTTAGAGAAGTTAATGAAATCATGAAAGGTATAGACAAGGTGAAGGGGGAGGGGAGGGGGTTCTTTTCGCATGGCTGGGGGATGTCAACACCAGGGGCATATTTTTAAGGTGAGAGGAGAAAGATTTAAGAAAGACATGAGGGGTATTCTTTTGCACAGAGAGTGGTTCGTGTGTGGAATGGACTTGCAGAACAAATGGTAGATACAGATACTGTAACAACATTTAAAAGACATTTAGATAAATACATGAATAAGAAACATTTAGAGGGATATGGGCCAAGAGCAGGCAGATGGGACTAGTTTAGTTTGTAATTATGGTTGGCATGGATTGGTTGGACCGAAAGGTCTATTTCCGTGCTGTTTGACTCTATGACTTTGGACTGGTGGAGAGTTGTGGGGGGGGGCGGGGGGGGGGGGGGAGCGGTGAGAGTCAGGGGTTGTGTTGGAGCTTGTTGTGTGTGGATGCAAAGGAGAGCATGCGAAGAATTCTACAGTCACTCAAATACAATTGTACAATTATGTTTATATGGCGATGATTAATTAGTCTCGCTGTCCAGTTAAGTACATCCCCCTTCATCAAGCTGCTGTTTTGATTTGGCAGTGAAATTTCACCCCCCCCCCCTACAATTTGCATCTCGCTCACAAACAATTTTTTGACCTCGGAAAACCTTTACTGTATGGAGGCCAGACAGAGGTGAGGTCACGGCACTGTGAGCTGTCAGGCTGCTCAGGGCACAGAGGAAGTGAGGATGCTTGGAAGGTCAATAGGATTCATGGCTGTAGACGTGACTCCCCAAGATGGTACACGGACCAGGGTCAAGGTTGCCACAGAATGGCTCCACCCTGAAGGGAGAAAGTGAATAGCCAGAGGTCGAGGTTCACGTTGAGTCAGGAAGAAACAGGCCTGAGTAGGCTTTGGGGAATTAGGTATGAAATTGAAAAGCAGGACCTCAAAGGTAGTGATCTTCAGATTACTTCTGGTACTACACAGCGGTGAGGATAGGAATAGATGGAGGTGTGAGTGGAGAGGTGGTGCAGCAGAGAGCGCTTCGTATTCCTGAGGCATTGAGACCACTTCTGGGAGAGGTGGCAGATAGAGTCATAGAATCGTACAGCACAGAAATGGACCCTTCGGTCCAACCAATCCATGCTGACCATAATCCCAAACTAAACTAGTCCCACCTGCCTGCGCTTAGCCCATATCCCTCCAAACATTTCTTATTCATGTACTTATCCAAACATCTTTTAAATGTTGTAACTGTACCCACTTCCTCTGGGAGTTCATTCCATGCATAAGCCACTCTCTGTATAAAAACAAATTGTCACTCATATATTTTTAAAATCTTTCTCCTCTCACCTTAAAAATATGTCCCCTTGTCTTGAAACTCCCCATCCAAGGGAAAAGACACCCGCCATTCACCTTATCCATCCCCCTCATTATTTTATAAACCTCCGTAAGGTCACCCCTCAACCTCTTACGGCTCAGTGAAAAAAATCCCAGCCTTTCCTTATAACTCAAACCCTCCAGTCCCAGCAACATCCGGGCAAAGGTGCAGTCAGTGTGGTGGGTTAAATTGTGTCTATTTTAATGCAAAAAATTTCAGGAATAAGGGTGATGAACTGAAGAGTATGGAACTATGAGGTTGTGGCCATTACGGAGACTTGGCAGGTAGGATTAAGGAAAACCCGAAGACATTCCACACTTATTTGAGGAACAAGAGGATAGCCAGAGAGAGGGTAGGGCCAACTAGGGATCGTGGAGGGAACTTGTGCCTGGAGCAGGAGGAGGTAGGGGAGGTTCGTAATGAAAACTTGGCTTCAGTATTCACTGCTAAGAGGGATCTTGATTTTTTCTGAGGACAGCATGAAAAAGACTGATACGTTCGAGCAGATTGATGTTAGGAAGGGGGAATGTGCCAAAAATTTTGAAAAATGTTAAGGATAGATAAATCCCCTGGTCTAGACAGGATATACCGTGGGTTACTACAGGAAGCACGGGAAGTGATTGCTGTGCTTTTGGTGATAATCTTTGCATCCTCATTGTCCACTGGAGTAGTAGCAGATGATTGGAGAGTGGCAAATGTTATTCCCTTGTTCAAGAAAGGGAATAGGGATAATCCTGGGAATTACAGACCAGTCTTAGGTCTGTGGTGTGTAAAGTACTGGAGAGAATTCTGATAGACAGGATTTATGAAAACCATAGTTTGATTAGAGATGGTTAGCATGGCTTTGGAAAACCATAGTTTGATTACAGATGGTTAGCATGGCTTTGTGAGGGGCAGGTCATGCCTCACAAACCTTATTCAATTATTTGAGGATGTGATAAAACACGTTGATAAAGTGTTGTGGTGGACATGGATTTTAGCAAGGCATTTGATAAGGTTCCCCATAGTAGGCTCATTCAGAAATAGGCATGGGATACAGGGAAACTGTCTGTCTGGATACAGAATTAGCTGGCCCATAGAAGACAGAGAGTGGTGGTAGATGGAAGGTCTCAGCCTGGAGCTTGGTGACGAGTGATGTTCCGTAGGGATTGTTTCTGTGACTTCTGCTCTTTGTGACTTGGATGAGGAAGTGGAAGAGTGGGTTAGTAAGTTTGCCAATGACCAAAGGTTGGTGGAGTTCTAGATAGTGTGGAGGGCTGTTGTAGGTTGCAACGAACATTGACAGGATGTAGAACTGGGCTGATAAGTGGCAGATGGAGTTCAAAGTGGAAAAGTGTGACCTGATTCACTTTGGAAGATTGAATTTGAATGCAGAGTACCGGGTTAAAGGCAGGTTTCTTGGCAGTCTGGAGGAACAGAGGGATCTTGGTGTCAACGTCCATGGATCCCTCAAAGTTGCCACCCAAGTTGATAGAGTCGTTAAGAAGGCGTATGATATGTTGGCTTTCATTACCCAGGGATTGAGTTTAAGAGCCATGAGATTATGCTGCAGCTCTATAAAGTCCTGGTTAGATCACACTTGGAATATTGTATTCAGTTCTGGTCGCTTCATTGTAGGAAAGATGTGGAAGCTTTAGAGAGGGTGCAGAGGAGATTTATGAGGATGCTGCCTGGACTGGAAAGCATGTCTTATGAAGAAAGGTTGAGGGAGCTAGGGCTTTTCTCATTGGAGTGAAGAAGGTTGAGAGGTGATTTGATAGAGGTGTACAAGATGTTGAGGCATAGCTAGAGTGGATAGCCAGAGACCTTTTCCCAGGGGCACAAATGGCTATCAAAGGGGGGCATAATTGTAAGGCAATTGGAGGAAGGTTTAGGGGAGACGTCAGAAGTAGGTTCTTTACACAGAGAGTGATGGGTAAGTGGAATGCACTGCCAGCAGTGGTAGTACAGTCAGATATATTGGGGCATTTAAGTGACTCTCGGATAGGCACATGGAAGTTAGTACAATGTAGGGTATGTAGGTTAGTTTCATCTTAGAGTAGGATAAAAGGTCAGCACAACCTCAAGGGCGAAAGGGCCTGTATTATGCTGTACTGTTCTATATTATAAATCTTTTCTGAACCCTCTCCAGCTTCATAATATCCTTCCTATAACAGGGTGACCAGAACTGGACACCAATGAGTTAGGTAAAAACAATGACTGCAGATGCTGGAAACCAGATTCTGAAGAGAAGTTAGATCTGAACAGGAGCAGGACCAACTAGATATAGGGGCTTGCAGACATGGCTAGGGTAGATTTAAACCAGATTCACAGGGGAATGGGGTCCTGACAAGGGGACTTCAGATGGGGAGAGAAGCTGTGATGGAATCATAAAAGATGAGTGAGTCTGGAAGGCAGAGGAAACATTAGTTAGATAAGTAAGACACAGGTTTAACAAAGGCAAACTTGAATATATTTTAACGTAAGGAGCCTAAGGAATAAGATAAAATCACCTGAACAACAGATTGGCACGTGGGATTATGTGATCATAGGTATGACTGAGACTTGGCTGAAAGGTGGTCAGGAATAGCAGCTCATCATTCCTTGTTAAACAGTATCCTGACGAAATAGAGAGAGGGGTAGAATAGGAGGTAGGTCGCAATATTGATCAAGGAATCAATTAAAGCAGTGAGGAGGGACTATATAGAGTCATAGAGCTGTACAGCACGGAACAGATATCCTAACCTAATCCAGTTCCATTTGCCAGCACTTGGCCCATATCCCTCTAAACCCTTCCTATTCAAATACCCATCCAGATATCTTCTAAATGCTGTAATTGTACCAGCCTCCACCACTTCCTCTGGCAGCTCATTCCATATGCACACCACCCTCTGTGTGAAAAAAGTTGCTCCTTCGGTCCCTTTTATATCTTTCTCCTCTCACTCTAAACCTACACCCTCTAGTTCTGGACTCCTCCACCCCAGGGTAAAGACCTTGTCTATTTACCCTATCCATGCCCCTCATGATTTTATAAACCTCTATAAGGTCACCCTTCAGTCTCCGGTGCTTGAGGGAAAACAGCCCCAGCCTATTCAGCCTCTCCTGGTAGCTCAAATCCTCCAACCCTGGCAACATCCTTGTAGTGGAGGAGCCGGTGTTGGACTAGAGTGGGTGAAGATCTTATGCTCCACAACCACCTGATGAGGGAGCAGTGCTCTGAAAGCTAGTGCTTCCAAATGAACCTGTTGGACTATAACCTGGTGTTGTGCGATTTTTAACTTTGAACATCCTTGTAAATCTTTTCTGAACCCTTTAAGTTTCCCAGCATCCTTCCAATAGGAAGGAGACCAGAATTGCACGCAATATTCCAAACATGGCCTAACCAATATCCTGTACAGCCATAACATGACTTCCCAACTCCAACACTCAATGCTCTGACCAATAAAGGAAAGCATACAAATGTCTTCTCCACTAACCTATCTAGATCCCATTGTACTCTGAGGTAACTTTCTTCGCTGTCCACCACACCTCCAATTTTAGTGCCATCTGCAAACTTGCTAACTGTACCTCTTATGTTCACATCCAAATCATTTAAATAAATAATGAAAAGCAGTGGACTCAGCACTGATCCTGTTGGTACAAGGATCATCAAATGAGGCCATTGGGTATAAATTTTAAAAAGCGCAAAAGGGGCAAACATGCTATTGGGTGTGTATTATTAGCCCTCAAGGAGTCAGGAAAAAGTAGAGGATCAAACATGTAATCAAATTTCAGAGATGTCCAAGGATAAGAAGGACATATTCATAGGAGATTTTAATTGCCCAAATATTAACTGGGGTAGTTTAGTGTATAAGGTAGAGAGAGACAGCAATATTATTAAATTACATCCAGGTGAGTTATTTTAGCCAGTATCAGTGATAGGCAGCATGGTTTTGTGCTGGGAAGGTCATGTCTTACCAACTTAATAGAATTCTTAATAGTGACAAAGTTGATTGATGAGGGATAGGCTCTAGATGTTATTTACATGGACGTCAGTCAGGCATTTCCCCATAGTAGGCTGATGGAGAAAGTGAAGTTGTGTAGGGTCTAGGGTGTACTAGCTACATGGATAAAGAACTGGCTGAGCAACAACAGACAGAATGTAGTAGTGGAAGGGAGTTTCTCAAAATGGAGAACTGTGACCAGTGGTGTTCCACAGAGATCTGTGCCAGGACCACTGTTGTTTGTAATACACATAAATGATCCGGAAGAAGGTGTAGATGGTCTGATTAACAAGTTCGCAGATGACACTAAGATTGGTGGAGTAGCAGATAGTGAAGGGGACTGTCAGAATATAGATTGATTGGAGAGTTGGACGGAGAAATGGCAGATGGAGTTCAATCCAGGCAAATGCGAGGTAATGCAATTCAATTCAAGATCCAATTCAAGAGCAAACTATACAGTAAATGGAAAAGTCTTGATGTACAGAGATATCTGGGTATTCAGGTCCATTGTACCCTGAAGGTGACAACACAGATTGATAGAGTTGTCAAGAAGGCATATGGCATGCTTTCCTGCATCGGACAGGGTATTGAGTACAAGAGTTGGTAGGTCATGTCACAGTTGTATAGGACTTTGGTTCGGTCACATATGGAATACTGCATATAGTTCTGGTCACCACATTACCAAAAGGATGTGGATGCTTTGGAGAGGATGCAGAGGAGGTTCACCAGGATGTTGCCTGGTATGGAGGGGACTAGCTATGAAGAGAGGTTGAGTAGATTAGGATTATTTTCATTAGCAAGATAGAGGTTTGGGGGGTGGGGGGGGGGGGGGAACCTGATTGAGGAGTATAAAATTATGAGAGGTTTAAACAGGGTGGATAGCAAGAAGCTTTTTCCCAGAGTGGGGGACTCAATTACAAGGGGTCACAAGTTCAAGGTGAGAGGGGAAAAGTTTAGGGGGAGATATGCGCGGAAAGTTCTTTACGCACAGGATGGTGGGTACCTGGAACGCATTACAAGTGGAGGTGATGGAGGCGGCCATGATAATGTAATTTAAGATGTATCTAGACAGGTACGTGAACAGGCAGGGAGCAGCAGGATATAGACCCTTAGAAAATAGGTGACAGGTTTAGATAGAGGATCTGGATTGGTGCAGGCTTGGAGGGCCAAAGGGCCTGCTCCTGCGCTGTAATTTTCTTTTTTCTTTGTCCTTCATACACAGAAAGTCCAACAAAGTAGAGGTGATGGTGAGGGTTTGGGGGATGTTTTTGGATCAAATGTTCGGAAATTAGCCTGAACAAGCGGAAGGCTTATTAGTAAGGAAACATTTCAGAAACAATGATCGTAATTCACTTAGATTCAGGATAGCTACAGAAAAAGATACGGATGGGCTGGGAATAAGGGTTCTAAACTGGGAGTAGGCTAATTTTACCAGGATAAGATACGCTTTGACCCAGGTGGACGGAGAACATCCATTTGCAGCTAAAACTATGTCAGAGTAGTGGGAAGCATTCAAGGAGGGAATTGCAAAAGTGCAGGGCATATATGTTCCTGTAAGGACAACGGGTTGGACCAAGACCAGAGAATCCTGGACATCAAGAGACATAAAGATTAGAATTAAGAAGAACGAAAGCCGTATTGCAGATACGGAGGGTTCAACATGGGCAAAGTCCCTATGGTGTAAAAAAGGCAGGGTGTAACTACAAAAGGAGATTAGGAATGCTAAGAGATTGCATGAGAAAGCATTAATGAGTACATTAACAGAAAACCAAAAGGATCTTCTTAAAAAAATGGAACAAGACAATAACTTCAGAAAGACTGGAGTCCATTTGGCCCATAGAGGTAATCTGTGTGTGCACCCAGGAGACATGAGCACAGGCCTCAATGAATACTTTAGCCTCACAGTGGAAAAGGACAGTGTAGGTGGAGACATCAGAGTGGAGGACTGTGAAATATCAGAAGAAATGAATATGGAAAGAAATGTGGTACCAAGTGGGTGTACCAGCCTTAAAAGTGGATAGATGCACTGATTCGGATAAAATGTTGAGGGAAGAGCTATCGGGCCTTGGCAGCACATTCCAAATCCTCTTAGCTGCAGGTAGGTGCCAGAGGACTGGAGAATGGCTAGTGTTGTCTCTTTATTAAGAAAAGGAAGGCAGAGATAGACCAGGAAATGACAGGTCTGTCAGTCTACCCTCTGTGGTGGGGAGGTTATTAGAAAGAATTCTAAGGGACATAATATATCAGCACTTGGAGAGACATAGATTAGTTAGGGTTAGTCAGCATAGGCATGTTTAGGGAAGGTCATGTTTTTGACAAATTTGATTAAGTTTTTTGAGAAGGTTACCAGGAATGTTAATGAGTGCAATGCATTTGATGAGATTTACATAGATTTTAGATAGAATCCCTACAATACAGAAACAGGCCATTTGGCCCAACAAGTCCCCGAACAGGAACCCACCCAGACCCATTCCACAATATATCCCCCGACTAGTGCCCTGAACCCTGAATACAATGGGCAATTTAGCATAGCCAATTCACCTAACCTGCACATCTTTGGATTGTGAGAGGAAACCGGAGTTAACCCGCATACACATGCTGAGAATGTGCAAACTCCACACAAACAGTCGCCCAAGGTTGGATCGAAACTGGGTCCCTGATGCTGTGAGTTAGCAGTGCTAACCACTGAGCCACCATTCACCCCAAAGCAAGGGGCTTTTGATGAAGTCCCTTATAGCAGACTGGTCAAGAAATTAAGAGCCCATGGGATCAAAAGCAAATTGGTACTTCAGATCCAGAACTGGCCGAGAGGCAGGAATCAGAGGGTGACGGTAGAGGCATGTTTCTGTGATTGGAAATCCGTTTCTAGTGGAGGTCCACAGGGCCAGTGCTGGGTGCATTGCTGTTTGTGGTGTACATTAATGATTTCGTATGACTTGATTTATTATGGTCACATGTACCAAGGTATAGTGAAAAGTTTTGTTTTGTGAGCAGTACAGGCAAATCATACCTTACAAAATGCATTACAGTAATGGATAAAGCAAAGAATACCATGTTGATGATCAGGATTTAACAGTAAGGGGCATTATCAAGAAGTTTGTACATGACACAGAAATTGGGAGGGTGTTGAGAAGGGTAGTTGTAAACTGCAGGAGGATATTAATGGACTGGTCAGCTGGGCAGAGCAGTGGAAAATGGAATTCAACCTGGAAAGGTTTGAGGGAATGCATTTGGGAAGGACTAACAAGGCAAGGGATTACTGTATAAATGGTAGTACTTGGAAATTACTGAAGATCTAAGGGACCTGGGTGTGTGCATATCCATAGATCCTGAAGGTAGCAGGGTAGGGGATAAAGAAGCCATTTGGAAACTTGACTTTACTGTCTGAGGCAGAAGAGCAAGGAAGTTTTGCTGCAATTATATAAAACACTAGTTAGGCCACAGTTGTTGCCCTGCATGCAGTTCTGGTCACCACATTATAGAAAGGATGTGATTGCACGAGGGATTTCCTTCCCTAACAGCATTGTAGATCCACCTACACCTCAAGAACTGTGGCAGTTCAAGAAGGCAGCTCACTACCACCTTCTCAAGGACAACTGTGGATGGGCAATAAATGGTGACATTGCCAATAAATAAGTGAAATCATAACATTCATTGCATTTTGCAGATGACATGGTAACTCTTTGGTGACAAAGGAAATTAGGGAATGGATAAATTGGAGATGGCTCTTCCTATCATTTATCACTGCTCCAATTACCTCCTTAATGAGCGTCCAGGATTTGATTCTGGCTGGTTGCCACCCAACTATGGTCAAGACATTTAGTGTTGAAGAACTGAACATGCATTGAAGTGCTGTTTTTAACAGGGACCTATTTAAGGCATGGGATTCAGTAATAAGGACTTACTCTGCCCCTTCCATCCATTGAAATAGAGCTAGGTCAGGAACCAGGCTGACAGCATGCCTTAAAGCTAACCCCACAATGAAGTACTACTCTCTACTCCAACAAAGTTACATCTCTAGCCCCAACTTCACCCAGTTGTACAGCTTTTCAGACTGGCATTTCCAGACTCAACCCAATTTAGTGGGCGGCACGGTGGCACAAGTGGGCGGCACGGTGGCACAGTGGTTAGCATTGCTGCCTCACAGCGCCTGGAGACCCGGGTTCACTTCCCGACTCAGGCGACTGACTGTGTGGAGTTTGCACGTTCTCCCCGTGTCTGCGTGGGTTTCCTCCGGGTGCTCCGGTTTCCTCCCACAGTCCAAAGATGTGCAGGTCAGGTGAATTGGCCATTCTAAATTGCCCATAGTGGTAAGGGGTAAGGGATAATGTAGGGGTATGGGTGGGTTGCGCTTCGGCGGGTCGGTGTGGACTTGTTGGGCCGAAGGGCCTGTTTCCACACTGTAAGTAATCTAATCTAGTGTCAAGTGCTAGTGCTCAAAACCCTGTCACTAAAAGTGACCTTTCAGAAACTACAAAGAGGCTCTTCCCCTAAGTTAAAGGGTAGTATTTAAACTTAGTGAGCTTCTTAGGTCCCTGAGCAGATGGCTGAAGGAATGAAAACTCTTGCTTCATTTTCAGTCAAAACATTGCAGAATCCCTACAGTATGGGAGCAAACCACCTATGTTCCCCATGGCTAACCCACCCTGGGATACTGTGGGCAATTTCTCATGACTAACTTATACATCTTTGGACTATGGGAGGAAACCCACACAGACACAGGGAGAACATGCAAACTCCATACAGTCACCCAAGGGTAGATTTGAACCCAGGTACCTAGTGCTGGGAGGCAGCAGTGCTAACCACTGAGCCACCATTCCACCCAGTCATCTGCTACTGTGATCTAGCTTTAACCTTCATCCTTTCCAGTTTGAGGTCAATTGCAGCTTCTTTAATTGCTCGATGAAACTTAAGTCCTTTATTCCCTCTGCAGAATCTCTTCTGCATCTTCTAAAATACCTCAACATCCCTCCTATGGCACATTATTAAATAATGGAAGGACATTCTTCAGCTGAAGGGCCTGATCCAAGACATAAAAGAAAATCAAGACAAGGTTTTTGGACACTGTCATTTAATCACAGAAAGGGCAGCACCAGGACAGCCCAAATAGCCTCCTATTTCAAGGACTGTAGTTTCCCCTCCCATGTGGTCGACGATGCCCTCCAGAGCATCTCCTCCACTTCCCACATGTCTGCCCTTGAACCCCACCCCTCCAACTGCAAAAAGGACAGAACTCCCCTGGTCCTCACTGTCCATCCCACCAATCTCCGGATACAGTGCATCATCCTCTGCCATTTCTACCACCTACAGTCAGACCCCACCAACAGAGATATATTTTGCTCGCCACTCCTTTCAGTATTCCACAGACACTATTCCCTCTGCGACTCCCTTGTTAGGTCCACACCCCCCCATCAACCACCTTCCGTTCCTGGCACCTTCCCTTGCCACCGCAAGTGGTGCAAAACCTGCACCCACGCCTCCCCCCCCTCAGCTCGATTCCAGACCCCAAAGGATCCTTCCACATCCAGCAGAGATTTTCCTGCACCTCCACTTACCTTATCTACTGTGTCCATTGCTCTTGATGTGGTTTCCTCTACATTAGGGAGACAGGATGCCAACTCATAGAACGTTTCAAGGAACATCTCTGGGACAAATACACCAAACAACCCCACTGTCCTGTGGCCGAACGCGTCAACTCCCCCTCCCACTCCACCAAGGACATGCCAATCCTGGGCTTCCTCCACAGCAAATCCAAGCCTCCCGATGCTGGGAGGAATAACGCCTCATTCTCCGCCTTGGCACCCTCCAACCAATGGCATCAATGGCAATTTCACCAGTTTCCTTTTCTCCACTCCCCCCAGATCCAATCCTCTAACTTGGCACCATCCTCTTGAACTGTCCTACTTTTTGTCCATCTTCCATTCCACCTATCCGTTCCCTCCTCCCCTCTGACCCTCCCTTCTGATCACTCCAACCTGCATCCACCTATCGCCTTCCCAGTCACCTTGCCCCCACCTCCATCACCACCCTCCTATTTATCTCTCAGGCCCCTTCCCCCCGCCCCACATTCCTGATGAAGGGCTTATGCCTGAATCTTCAAGTTTCTTGCTCCTTAGATGCTGCCTGACCTGCTGTGCTTTTCCAGCAACACACTTTTCAACTCTGATCTCCAGCATTGGAAGTCCCCACTTTCTCCCAAACGACATAACCCCTAAATGAGCACCATGCTAAGAGTTACTGAATATATTCTCCCTCCCAGAGCCTATTCTGCTCTGTCTTAGGCATTCTCTTAGATTTAGAATTGCCGGCAACTCCTGTTAAGTGTTCCTCTGTGCCTGATGTTCATTAGTATGCTCAGTATCTATCACAGGGGGTGTAGCAGCAAGTCCACCTTTGTGATCTGAACTATATATCGAGTTTTCACTGGAATCTCTGCACTTTTGATAGACTGAAGGCATTTTAATTATTTTGATTTAGATTCTAATTATCACGTTGCTTCACTTTACAAGCAACAAGTAAGTATACAAAGGGACGATTATGAAAGTATCACAGCTTAATTTGATTTCTATTGATCAGTAGAGGGTTTGGATCTGGGATAGAGCACAGAAAGTTAACAAATAGCCACAAACCAGCAGTTCTCAGGATGTTACCATTGGAGAAGCGAGAGATCATGGAGGATTATGGAAACTGGCAGAGCTTACCGAGAGAAGTAGAGAAGGCTGAAGATATGGAGGGATTTGAAAACATTTGAAAGCATTGCTAAACTGTGAGCTAATGTAGGTCAGTGAGCATGTTAGGATACAGGTAACAGAATTCTAGACAAACTCAGGTTCTACAGGGTGCAAGATGGAAGATTTTCAGGGAAAACACAGGGAAGGAATGCTGGAGTACAGGACAAAGAGAACCAAAATCAGATTTACTTAAAGAACCAAATACAAAATGAAAATCACAGCCTTGCTTGAGTGACTGTGTTCATTTTCCACTGTGATGGCTTAACACCATTCTTTCAGCAAAGTGAATGCGCTCACTTGGGAGAAACTAATGCTCATACATTTTTCATTACAGTGTACACGGAACGTCAGGATGTGAACTGATTACGGGTGAAAAGGGAAGGGAATGATGTGGGATGCAGAAAATAACATCTGGGTTTCTTGCACTCAGTTACACCTTCAAAAGTTAAGGACTGAGAATGGCAGTGTGACTCCTGTGGGTCCCTGGTAAAAGCAATGTGTACAGCTTCTGAACCGGAGACAGCACACTTGGATAATTTCTGACCGGCTCTGTCTGTCCGAGTCCCCCTGTCTGCTCAGCCACTTTCCAATGAAGGCCCAAGTGTTGCATTAATGAGACTGAGCCTCGATTAACGCATCCTGTCTTCCTGTGGGGAAAAGTGTGGGCTAGTGGTGAGATCAAGAGAAATCACTGTAGCTCTGTGAGGAAGCAGAGTAGCTTGAAAAGAAATAAGACAACAAACTCACATTTATATAACACCTCGCAGACCACGCCAAAGCCATTCACAGTTACCAACTTATCTTCGTATTATAGTCTCACCATTGTGATGTGCAAAATACAGCAGTCAAGTTCCTACACACAATAATGCAATAATGGCATGGCCTTCTCTTTTAAAGATGATCCAGGAGACCACAGAGAATACCTCTGTTATTTAGCTCCCTGGGATGTTTCATATTCACTTGAGAATTTGGTCTGTCTTTTGATTTTAAATTGGCACTTCCAACATTGTGGCACTTCCTCAGTTCGACACTGGCATCATCAACCTAGATTATAATATAGGAAGTAGAACAGTACAGTACAGGAATATGCCCTTTGACCCACTATGTTGCACCGAACCGGATGATAAATGTAAGGATTGTGAGAGGAACCCAAATATATAACAGATAATTGCATAGTCTACTGAGCTACAGTTCATACAGGTCTTCTGCTATTGCTTTACAGAGACTGTCTTCATAACTAAACAGGACAGATTGGCATAGAGGTAGTCTGCTAGTAATTCAGAAACTCATGCTATATAGTTCATGGTTTCAAATTTCAACAGCGCTAAATTCAATTGATATATCTGGAATATACAGCTAATCTCAGTAATCGCGACCATGTCAACTTTCATTGATTGTAAAAATCCATCTCAGTAACTCCAGACACACAGCAATGTGGTTGGCACTTGAGCACTCTCTGAAATGGTCAGTTCAAGGGTAATAGGGAATGAGCAACAAATTCTGATCTTGCCAGTGATGCCTATATCCATGCAGGGATGGGGGCAGGCAGGTCCTGTTTAATCATATACACTAATGCCAACACAGCAGTGTTCTGTGCTTTAGCCTTACCTTGGCATTCTAAAGAAAGAAAAATTATGATCTAAGACGGAGTGGCCGCAGAAAGGATGTATCCCCATTAACTGGGGAGATGATAGTCTACAACCAGGGGGCACGGTCTCAGGAGAAGGGATAGGCCACCTGGGACTGAGATGAGGTGGAATTTCTCCATTCGGAGAGTACTGAATCTTTGGAATTCTGTGGAGCTGTGAATGTGCCAGCATTGCATACGATCAAGTTAGAGATACCTACAAAATCACAGGCTAGTAGGAGAGGGGCCAGTTAGCCCAATCAGCTGGATGGCTAGTTTGTATTGCAGAGTGATGCAAACAGCAATGAGTTCTGTTCCTGCATTGGCTGAGGTACCATACAGTCCCTTCAGAAGGACTGTAACGGTGAACTTTCAACGTATTTCTTTATTTTCTATCTTATACCTAAGAGTTTGCATTAAGGCACCGTTGTAGCTAAAATGGCGCCAGGAATGGTGACTTTGAACCCTTTTCATCATACTCCTGTATCCCTGCACTTGAGTACACGTGACAATAGAACCTATTTCACTTATTCACTAATGTGGTCAAATATTCCAAAGTGCTTCTCTAGTGTTGATTGTCAGCTGGGATTTGACAGTGAACTATAAGGATGTTTTGGAATTGTTGACGGTAAACTCAGATAAAGAATCAGAGTATAAGGAGTGTCTGAGAGGTGAAAGGATTTTTGGGGTTGAGGTTGGGGTTTGGATGAAATGAGGATAGAATTCCAGAATGATATTCCCAGCTTGTGGTTGACAAAGTAGCTTTCCTTTCCTTTGAGGTTTCCATTCTTGTAACTGGCCTGATTCCGAAAGGATTCACAGGAAAATCCACTTCCAGTGCCATGGCTTTGTTGTTTGCCTATAGGATTTTTGACAGGATTACCATCTGGGAGGAAGTAGAGGAGAGGCAGATCGGAGGGTGGGGAGGTGACAAGCAGCTGGAGGGTAGGAGGTCCCAATGTTGTGCAAAGATTGGCTTAAATCCTAATGGGTTGTTAATTTTCTGGGGTACAAGGAGTCTGTCTAAAACTGTTTGGAAGCCATAAAGGGAAATGAAGATTTTTTTTAACAAAGCCTTTTGTTCAATAAATCTCATTAGAGGGTAGGAGTCAAAAATCACCTCTTAAAAATTTAAATGACACCATTCTTAAAAGCAATTAAAAATTTATAGAGTGGGAAAGGTTTGCTTAACAATTAATATAATCTACAGGGACCTCATTAACACTCCAGGAAGTGGCCATTATTTGAACTCAAGCTGGTAAATAATTTCATAACTCAATAGACCACAAATAGCCCTTCTGTTCCATACAAGAATTTTTAATTGGCCTATAACACCTATGAGCACAGAAGTACTTCTTCTTTTAATGGAATCATAACTTTTTCCAGACCTTAAATTACTTTTAATGGTGGCAGCACAGTGGTTAGCACTGCTGCCTCACAGCACTAGGGTCCCAGGTTCGATTCTAGCCTCAGGCAACTGGAGTTTGCACATTTCTTGCTCTGGTTTCCTCCCACAGTCACAAAGATGTGCGGGTCAGGTGAACTGGCCATGTAAAATTGTCCATAGTGCTAGGTGCATTAGTCAGAGGGAAGTGGGTCTGGGTGGGTTACTCTTCGAAGGGTCGTGTGGACTTGTTGGGCCGAAGAGCCTGGTTCCACACTGTAGGGAGTCTAATCTAAAAAAAGTCTCATTTGGACAGCTAATTTTGCAATTGAATCATAAACAGGCCTAAATATATCCGACTCCACTGACCTACCACATTATGAGGAGTCTTAACACTGTGTTGCTGGGAAGACAGCGCCACTCCACAAATCAATCAAGACTAACATTCCCAATACAGGACAGGTGCACTGTCCAGGGTGCTGGATCAGTCTTGTTCAACCAGATTATAGAGTCCTTAGTGTGGAAGCACGCCATTTGGCACATTGACAGTCTGAAGAGCAACCCATCCTTACTCAGCAACACCACACCACCCCGCCCCATCCACGCGCCCTATCTTTGTAACTCTGCATTTTCCATGGCCAATCCACCCAACCTGCACATCTTTGTACTATGGGAAGAAACAGGAACACCCAGAGGAAACCCACACAGGCACAGGGAGAATGTGTAAACTCCACACAAGACATTCTCTGAGGCTGGAATTGAACCCGGGCACTGTGAGGCAGCGGTGCTACCCACCGAGCCACGGTATGTTAAATATTGAGCAGGGAACATTCGCACTGTATTGCCCCAAATTCCGCCCTTCATGCTGCAAGCTACATTAGATTACTTTCTGTGTTTATCTGCATTTGTGACCCAGTGCAAAATGGCTGCTGCATTTGCCTACACAATAGCAACTGCACTTTTAAATTACTTGGGCATGAAACTTCTTCGAGGAGCTAGGATATAAATAGGAATTGTAGCAGCGCGAGTGCTGTGTCTTGTTCTACCACTTCTTTAAATGATGGCAGATACAAACATGGAAGCAAGGAGCAGGAGTAGTTTGATTCAGCTCCTCAAGTCTGATCTGATTGTAACCTCAAATCTACATACCTTCACACTCTGATATCTGTCACCCACCTTGCTTATTAAGAATCTATCTACCTCTGCCTTAAAAATATGCAGTACTCTGCTTCGACTACCTTTCCAAACGTTCGAAAAGACTCATGGTCATCTATGTGAAACAAATTACCTAATCTCTGTTTTAAGTGTGACACCTTATACTTAAACAGTGACCCTGATTTTGAGACTTTGCCATTAGAAGAAACATCTTCTCCTCCCCTACCCTGTGAAGACACCTCAAGATTTTACATTCCAATCAAGCTACTTCTTATTCTTCTAAACTCCAGCAGACAAAGGGCTAGCCTGTCCAACCTTTTCTTATAAGGTAACCCACTTGCCTCAGGTACTAATCTGGAAACAGCTCTCTGAACTGCCCCAATGCAGTTACAGCCTTCCTTAAATGAGCTAACCAATACTGAGCACAGCACTCCAGATGTGGTCCCACCCGTGCTCCGCATAAAAAAAAAGCATAATACTCCTACTTTTACCAGACAGAGGACTGCAACAGGAATTTAGGATTTTGTTACAGATTGCAAAGCAGGACCTGAAAGGTTGTAATCTCTGGTTTACTCCTGACGCCATGTGTTCGTGAGTACAGGAATAAGTGAATAGAGCAGATGAATGGGCGGCTGAAAAGTTAGGAGCAGGAGGTTGGGCTTTAGATTCCTGGGGAAGGTGGGACCTGTACAAGTCCTACAGGTTGTACCTGAACTGGAATTGGGGCTGCTGGTGCTGGTGGTGAGGGTTTAATCCAATTTGGCAAAGGAATGGCATGCAAAAGTACAATAATGGGTTGTACACAGACAGGTGTGGAGGAAAAACTAACTCAATTCAGCAGGCACAGCATATATAGACAAGTTAAACACAAGGGAGCATGGCAAGGCTGGGTGGCATTTATTTTAACGCCAGGAGTCTTGGGATTAAAACAGATGGGTTGAGGATGTTGACGAACACAGGAGGATACGCTATCATTGTTATCACAGAGACACAGTTGAGGAATAGGCAGGACTCACAATTAAATATGCCAACGTTTAGAATCTTCAGGTGAGACAGGCAGAGGAAGGGGTGTAAAAGAGGAGATGTTGTTGCAACATTGATCAAGCAGTCAATTACCTGTCAACCCCAGCTCTAGTAAAGAAGAGATTGAACAACAAATATCTGGTCAAATCTCAGAGAAGTGTAAGAATCCCTTCTGAAGTATAATGTCCAAAACCTGGCTGAGTTCCAACTAGGTTTAGAGTGAGAGGGGAAAGATATAAAAGGGACCTAAGGGGCAACTTTTTCACACAAAGGGTGGTGCGTGTATGGAGTGAGCTGCTGGAGGAAGTGATGGAGGCTGGTACAACTGCAACATTTAATAGGCATCTGGATGGTTAAATGAATAGGAAGAGTTTAGAGGGATAAGGGCCAAGTGCTGGCAAATGGGACTAGATTAGGTTAGGATATCTGGTCAGCATGGACGAGTTGGACTAAAGGATCTGATTCTGTGCTGTACATATTTAGGACTCTTGTAACATGATAATAAAAGTCAGGGACTTTGTCTTCCACAATATTAACTGGGATAAACAAAGTAAGAAAGCCTTAGAGAGGGTGGAATTCTGTGTCCAGGAGAGCATTTTGTGCTAGCAGGTAGAAAGATGAACAAGACAGGGCATGGTGTGGCACCTAATTATAGGGAATAAAGCCAGGCAAGTTTCAGTAGCAAAACATTTCAGCAGCAGTGACTATAACTAAGAAAGATTGGAAGTATTCATGGAAAAGTACTAGAGTAAAGGCTATGAATTGGGGAAGGCTGATTTTAAGTAAGACAAGACAGGGTCAGGCCAAAGTGGACTGGAAGCAGCTATATCTGGAAAGGTCTACATTACAGTAGTGACATTCTTTTAGAAAGTAAACAGTGAAAATTTAGGACCAACGTGTTCCTGTAAAGATGGAGGGAAGAACCAATGTGTCCAGAGAACCCTGGATGTCAAGGGATGTACAGGATTGGATAAGGAAAGAAAGACTGGTCAAGAAGGGAAGAGCCAATGCGATCCACAGCAATTTGGCAGATTAGTTCCAAAAAAAAAGTGGCTCAGTGGCAGGAGGAAAAGGGTAATGGTTGAAGGGCATTTTAGTGATTCAAAGCCTATGTGCAGTGGTATACCACAGGGTTCAGTACTAGGAGTCTTGAAATTTGCAGTGTTAGTTTAATGATCTAGACATGAATGCAAGAGGTATGATCAGTAAGTCTGCAGATAGCATGAAAATTGGGGGTGTGGCAAATAGTGAGGAGAAAAGCCTTAGACTCCAAGACAATACAACAGGCTGGTCAGACAGGGTAAACCTGCAAAGTGTGAAGTGATGTAGTTTGGAAGGACTAACAAAACAAAGGGAAACACATTGAGTGGTTGGACCCTAGAGGGCAGAGAGATTCAGACGAAACTTGATGTGCATGTCCATAGACCCTTGAAGGTAGCAGGAGTAAGTTGATTAAGAAGATAAATGGGATACTTGCCTTTTATCGTCAAGGCACTGAGTAAAATAGCATGGAGGTTATGATGGAGTTGTATATAACGTCAGTTAGGCCATGACTGGGATACTGAGTGCAGTTCCTGTTGTCACACTATAAGAAGGATGTGATTGCACTACAGAGGAGATTCATCAGGATGTTACCCGAAGAGAGACTAGATAGGCTGGAGTTGTTTTTTCTTCCTTAGAGCAGAGGAGGCTGAAGAGGTGGGGAGTCCAAATTATGAGGAGCCTAGGCAGGACAGGTAGGAAGAAACTTTCAAGGAGGTTTAGATTTAAGGTGAGGGACAGGTGGAAACTTGTTTTTTTTTCACCCAGTGGGTTGTGGGTACCTGGAACCAAGGGCCTGAAATGGTAGTAGAGGCAAGAACCCTCAAGATATTTAATAAGTTTTTAGATGAGCATAACAATCAAGGTTATGGGCCAGGAAATGAGATTAGAGTGGACAGGTACTTGATGACTGACAGAGATTCAATGAGTGGAAGGCCCTCTTTCCATGCAGTAAAATCCAATGATTCCATGACCATCTTTGTATCAGCAGGAAGTTTGGAACCATTTTGAACAGTATGGTGAACGCTCAGCACGTTCCTTTTAATTCTTTCACACGATGTGGGCATTTCTGGTAAGACCAGCATTTGCTGTCCATCCCTCATTACTCTTGAACTGAATGGCTTGTTTAGCTATTTCTAAGGCTAGTTAAGAGTCAACCACGTTGCTGTGGATCTGGAGTCACACGTAGGCCAGATCAGGTAGGATTGGCTTCCCTGAAGGTAAACCAGTTGGATATGTCTGATGACTAATTGATTGTTTTATGGTCACTATCACTAAGATTAGCTTATAATTCCAGATTTGTTCATAGATTTAAAATCTGCCAGTCCCCATTGATGATATTTGTACCTGAGCCTCTTGATATCTAGTCCAATGAGATGACCACTATGTCACCATCGTATCTTAACTGCACTGGCTTTGCTCTGTAACCTTGCTTAAAATCTATTGATCTTAATCCTGAAAATTTCAATTGGCCTGTCATCAGTGCCTTTTGAGGGACAGTGAGTTCCAGGGTTTCACTGCTGACTGTGAAAGCATCATTCCTGAACCAGTATAGCTCTGATTTTAAGGTTATGCTCTCTTGTTTGGACCGCCCTCAGCATAGGAAATAATTTCTCTGCTTTCAAATGAGCCAGCGCAAATCCACTTGCCTACTGATGTAGATCTTGGGTTTAAAGGAAAGGAGGACTTGCATTTATTTAACACCTTTCTCATGACCATAGGAGCCACTGCAGCCAATGAAATTCTTTCATTGTCCTAACAGAGGAAGTTCAGCCATTTACAAACTGCAAGGTCCCACAAAGAGCAATTGGTGTTCTGTTTTGGTGATCTCAATTGAGAGATAAATATGGACCAAGAGACTAGAGAGAAATGTTCTTTAAGATAAAGTCATAGGGTCTTTAACATTCAGCAGAAAAGAAAGACGCAGTTTTAGTTCAATGTCTCTCTCAAGAGACAGCACCTGTGATAGAACTGGTTGCCCTCAAGCGTGGTGTTTCTGATATTAAGTGAGGACAGGCTCAGCTAAAACTCCATTTATGGTTGAATAACCTTTCTACATCTTACATCCCCAGCTCATGTATGAATTACGATCAGAGCAAGGTGAGGCACAGGAGAACACCTTTCTGACACTAAGCTGTACCACAGAACGTCAAGGGACATTTGCAAAGCTATGCGCTGTACCCTCCTGTTAAAGCTGCATTTATCTGTGGTTGCCATCACTGTAATGACATGGACCAAAATATAAATTCTGAATTTCCCCTGCTGATCTGCCACACTGCAGCCCCATTTTTCAAGGTTAATAACAAAGAGCAAGATTTTTCAATAAGACCCATTACATATTACAAAAAAATGGCACGTACTCAAGAGCAAGATAAAAATGGTAATTGAATCTCTGTCTAGACGCTGTCTATAGAGTACTCAAGGTACATCTTAAATGCCATTTGGATTCTCCGATTAAATTATTGCTTCTTGTGCATCTCAAGCATGCACACTTAGATATATGAACGTACAGACTTGGAGAAAGCAATAAAACATGTTATGAAGTGTAACACAAGAATATCAGTTTCACTACTTGGTCTTTGGGTGTTTGATTACATCACAAATAGATGGGAAAGGCAATTAGTTTTGATAAACAGAAAGCAGATAAACTCAACAACCTGAATATTAATCTAAACAGGTTTCTACGCATAGGCCTGCAATGTATGACCTGTCTATACCTGTTCCCAGTGAGGCAGGTTGCACATAAGCTTAGAGCTACTACCTCACAAGTCATCCAGTTTGATCTCTGGCACTGGCTAGCTGCATGAACACCAGAGGCTGGAATAGCTTGCAAGGGCAGCAAACCTCCTGCTCCTAATGGCAGTCTGACCCTCGTAAACGAGGATCATTGCAGACTGCTCTTGAATGCCACTGAAGCAGTGGTGAACAAAAAGGATAGAATAGTAGGGACAAGAGAAAGTTCTTCAGGCCTGGAAGCCCTCAGCATGGAGATTGACCTTAGTAGAAAGGCCACATTTTCACAAGTGACCCAAGGTTCCTGAAGGACGGCCCTCCTAAGGGAATGGGAGCAGATCAATCTCCAGAGTTTGGTTCCAAGGGTCTGGCTACAACACCACAAGAAGTTTAATGACCTGACCAAAGTGGTCAAGGTTAGTGAAGGAAATCTCATCCCACTGTAACACTAACAACTCACACTGTTCAATGCATTAGGCTTGTGGCTTTTAGGACTCAAAGCTAACATTCAAATATTGCATCTCACCCTCATACACTTGCAACCAGTGTTGCCAGCCTCACACCCATCTTCACTGCCACCAAGTACTTCCAGCTATTACATACTTATGGCAAGCAAGTGGCACGGTTACTCAGTAATTAGCACTGCTGCTTCTCATCATCAGGGGCCCAGGTTCGATTCCAGCCTCAGGTGACTGGCTGTGTGGAGTTTGCATGTTCTCCCAGTGTCTGTGTAGGTTTCTCCCACAATGCAAAGATGTATAGGTTGGATGGATTGGCCATACTGAAATTACCTGTGTCGTTCAGGGATACATAGGCTACGTGGATTAGCCACAAGAAGTGTGAGGACGTGGTAGAGGTCTCTTCAGATGGTTGGTGTGAACTCGATGAGCCAAATAGGCTCAGGATGCTTTGGCTCAAATGCAACACAATCACAGACATTCTACCGTTGCAGGTTTTAATGCCGAGCAGCACTGAATCAATGGGACAAGCTTTATGTGTCTACCCCTCTATTGCTGTTCTCTCACAATATTTATCCCTCCATCACCAATCCCTAAGTATTTTTAGCTCTGTCACTTACCCTTCATGCTACATGCTGATTACTTGCTTAGGATAGAAAAATACCATGAAGCAATAAAATCCATTACAAAGAAATATGGGATTGTCAACTACAGGTGCAAAGTATGCTTCAGTTCACAAGTTTTACATTTGGAGTTGTATGCAAATAGAATGTAAACTGCAGGGAATGCTAAACTGGCTGAAGCATCAGTGTGTAAAGCATACCATTTGCATTCGTGGTCATTGTAAAATACACCGACATTCCTTCCGTTATTGGTAAAATTCTGGAGGACCAACTTCATGAAGATACTATGGTCTGGCAATTGGCTGAAATGCCCTTCTTACCGAGCACAGAGTCCACGGGGTGAATGTTTCTGCAGGATAGGGTTGCCCACTTTGGCTCAGTGTAATCCTAAAGGTTGCAACATATAAAAGTCCACCTCCAATTACTTGCTCAGACAATACAACCAACCTTTGTTTCCCACCTCCATTATTTTGTAGAAGTCATTCAAAGAAACACAACACATAATAATGATTTTTCTCTTGGCTTTCTTGTAGCAACACCCAGGAATACCCAAGAAGATAAAATTCTACAAATCCTAAATACAGTTTGAAAGATGTTGCTGCAGAGTGAGGATTTCCAAAATTCTAGAATGGCCCCAACAGATTGGAAGTTAGTCAATACAATCCCACTATTGAGGGAAAGAGAGACAGACAAAACAGGGAACTGTAAGCCTGCTATTGTGAGATCATCCATTTGGAAAAAGTGGATTTTTAAAAATATATCCCCACACTACTGTTGCACAGGAGTAGCCTTCATTTGTCTACCACAACACCCACATTGCATGTGTACCTAAGTGTGGGGACTCGCTGAAGATACCATGTGCGAAATACTTTTTTCAATATTTCCACCACCAGGAAACAGCCAAGTGGCCACGGATCCAGGGTCAAGCAAAGCCTGATGACAGCAATGCTGATGTGAAAAAATGAAGGTGTGAGGTAGGGAATGCTGGATTCTATTAAGGAAACCCAAACCAGGCACTTTAAAAATAATATCTGATCAGAGAAAGTCAACGTGGGGTTCGATGAAATTGTATTTCACAACTTTATTACACACTTCCAACAATGTATCTTATTGGGGATTTGAAGGGGAACTGATAGATGTTGCAGTATATGGATTCCAAAAGACATTTGACGAAAAGAAATGAAAGGGCTCATGGAGTTGGGACTGACAGATAACCTGGTTGGGTGATCAAGTTCAAAAGAGGTAGCTAAAGGTAGGGTTAGACAGCGCATTTTCAAGTTGAACAGCTGTGACCAGTGGAGTGCTGCAAGGATCAGTGAGGGGTTTCAGCTATTTGCACTCTATCTTGTGATAAAATTAGATTGTGTTGTGTCTTGGAAGCTGGAGAGTTTGCTAGCTGAAAATCATACACAGACACATAGCTGGTGCATTCAATCCACCCAGGAAAAATGAAGGGAACTAGCTCAATAGGTCACCCCAAGCAGTTCAAGTGGCATTGGGCAGGAGTCAAAGGTCAAAGTCAGTTTTACTCAGTTAGTTAGATGGAATCAGTCAAGGGAGAAATTTGCTACCTCAGTCAAGCAGGGAACAAAGGCCCCTTAATGAAACAGTGCTGTTATAGCATATTCCAAGCAGTTAAGGTTTACAAAAGCAAAAATAGGAACAGATGCTGCCAGACCTGCTGAGGTTTTCCAGCATTTTGTTTTTGTTTCTAATTGCCAGAATCCACAGTTCCTTGGGTTTTTCTCAGAAGTTTATGGAAGCCCTGGAAGCAATCTGGTGCCACTAAGAGATAGACATCAGGGCTCAGGAGAAGTGTGGGGGGGTTCCAGAGCAGTGAGGGCTTGGAAGAATTTCCATGAGCTACTAATGATTAAAAGAGCAGAAAGTGGAGGTGAAGGAGCCCAAAAGAAATTGATTATTGGAACTCAGAAAGGTTGAGGTTCAGAGAATTTTGGGGGTAACAGCCATAGCACGAAGAAGTCAAATGTTCAGTAAAGAGTTGAAATCATGATCTAATTAGATCCTTGCAAACTGCCTCAGGAATCCAGGAAAAAAAAATCAATTTCAAAAGCAACTGAACTATCCAGACATAAGCAGTTACTGACGAGGCGTGAATTAAAATGGCATTTGCGGGAATTTTGTGGTTAGATAACCGCAAGTGAGGAATTAAGGTTTTCAATGAGAATTTGGTGGCCCATAGTATTGCTAACATCTCGGTAGATTGCTGAGACATCCATAAGATCTTTCAGAATTTCTTTTGCTATTTGATCTGGTCTGCGAGGCATTCTAGCTTGTCACAGCTAAGTCATGTTAATTCTGATTCTTAGCATCCGGCTGCAGGGAAGGTGCAAGAGGGAGGGTTTCCGATTTATGGATAATTGGGACTCATTCTGGGGAAGGTGGACCTCTACAAACAGGACGGTCTTCACTTGAACCAGAGGGATACGAATATCCTGGGTGGGAAATTTGCTAGTGCTATTCGGGTAGGTTTACACTAGCTCAGTAGGAGTGTGGGAACCTGTGTTGCAGTTCCAGTAGATAGGTGGATGAGAGTAGGGAGATGTGATTTGGAGATGCCGGTGTTGGACTGGAGTGTACAAAGTTAAAAATCACACAACACCAGCTTATAGTCCAATTAAACCTGTTGGACTATAACCTGGTGTTGTGAGAGTAGGGAGGACATGGACAGGATTTCACGGTCACAGGAATGTGCTGGCAGACAGCAAGCTGGTTAGAAGTGTGTCTACTTCAATGCCAGGAGTACCCAGAATAAGGCAGGTGACGTTGCAGCATGGATAGGTACCTGAGACTTTGATGTTGTGTCTATTACTGAGACATGGACAGAGCAAGGTCAGGAATGAATGTTGCAGGTTCAAGGGTTTAGATTTTTCATTAAGATCAGGGAAGATGGTAAAAAGAGGGGTAGATGTGGCTTTGTTAGTCAAGGATGGTATAACAGTGGCTGAAAGAATATTTGATGAGGACTCGCCTCCTGAAGTGGTATGGGCTGAAGTTAGAAATGAGAAAGGAGAGGTTACACTGCTCAGAATTTTTTTTTATAGGCCTCCGCAAAGTTCCAGCGATGTGGAGGAGAAGATTGCCAAATTGATTCTGGGCAGGAGTGAAAGGAACAGGGTGGTCAATATGGGGGACTGCAACTTGCCCAACATTGACTGGAAATGCGATACTCTAGTATATCAGATGGAGCAGTTTTTGTCCAATGTGTGCAGGAGGGTTTCCTGACACAGTATGTCAAAGGGCCGACAAAAGGGGAGGCCATACTGGATCTAGTACTCGGTAATGAATCAGGCCAGGTGTTTGATTTAATAACAGGTGAGCACTTTGGAGAGAGTGACCATAATTCGGTTATGTTTAGTTTCGTGATAGAAAGGGACAGGTACATGCCACAGGACAAGATGTATAGGTAGTGAAAGAGCAATTATAATGCAACTGGGCAAGACTTAGGAGGCATAGAATGGGGCAGCAAAATGCAGGGTATGGGGACAATCGAAATGTGGAGCTGGTTTAAGAACAGATATTGCGTGTCTTTGATAGGTATGTCCCTGTCAGGCAAGGAGGAAGTGATAAGGTAAGAGAACCGTGGTTTACTGAAGAAATTTTATCTCTTGTTAAGCAGAAAAGGGAGGCTTATTTGACATTGAGGCAAGATGGTTCAGATGAGGCAATGGAGACTTAGAGTAGCCAGGGAGGATTTAAATAGAGAGTTAAGAAAAACAAGGAGGGGACATGAGCTGTCTTTAGCAGGTAGAATAAAGAAGAACCCTCAAGCTTTCTAAAGATATGTGAGGAATAGAAGGTTGACGAGGGTAGGAATAGGGCCGGTCAAAGACAGAAATGTGAAATTGTGCGTGGACTCTGTGGAGATCGGAGAGATACTAAACAAATATTTCGCATCTATTTTCACTCAGGAAAAGAATATTGTAGAGGAGAAGAATTGACATTGAGATTAGTGAGGAAGAGGAGGTGTTACCAATTCTAGAAGGTGTGAAAGTAGATAGGTCCCCTGGGCTGGACAGAATTTTTCTGAGAATTTTCCACAAAGCTAGGAAGGAGATGGCTGAGCCT
Organism: Hemiscyllium ocellatum; assembly: GCF_020745735.1. Lineage (NCBI taxonomy): Eukaryota > Metazoa > Chordata > Chondrichthyes > Orectolobiformes > Hemiscylliidae > Hemiscyllium > Hemiscyllium ocellatum. Next base: position 107,169,117 of record NC_083407.1, on the reverse strand, counting down.
TTGGCCTTGACCTTTGAGTCATCATTGTCTAAGGTTTAGCACCAGAGGACTGGAGAATTGCAAATGTTGCGACATTGTTCAAGAACGGCAGTAGAGATGACCCACATTAATTATAGACCGGTGAGCCTTATGTCTGTTATAGGAAAAGTTTTGGAAAGGGTTATGAGATAGGATTTATAATCATCTAGCAAGCAACAATTTGATTGGAAATAGTCAACATGGACTCGTAAAGGGGCAGGTCATGTCTCAAACCTCAATTTTTTGAGAAGGAGACCAAGCATGTGGATTAAGGTAGGGCAGTTGATGTGGTGTACATGGACTTCAGTAAAGCCTTTGATAAGGTTTCACATGGTAAGCTACTGGAGAAAATGTGGAGGCAGGGGATTGAAGGTGATTTAGCAGTTTGGATAGAAACTAGCTTTCTGTAAGAAAGCAACGGGCGGTGATTGATGGAAAATATTCAGTCTGGAGTCTGATTACTAGCGGTGTGCCACAAGGATCTGATTTGGGACGATTGTGGTTTGTCATTTTTATAAATGACTTGGATGCAGGCATAAGTGGATGGGTTAAGTTTGCAGATGATACTAAAGTCAGTGGAGCAGTGGACAGTGTGGAATAATGTTGTAAAGAGACTTGGATAAAATGCAGAACCAGGCTAAAAGATGGCAAATGGAGTTCAATGCAGATAAATGTGAGGTGATTTGCTTTGGGAAGAATAATAGGAAGACAGAATACTAGGTCAATGGAAAGATTCTTGGTAGTGTGGATGTGCAGAGGAATCTTGGAATCCATGTACATAGATCCCTGAAAGTTGCCACCCAGGTTGATAATGCTGCTAAGAAGGCATACAGTGTGTTAAGTTTTATTGGTAGAGGGATTGAATTCCGGTGCAGTGATGTGATGCTGCAACTGTACAAAATGCTAGTGCACCTCATTTGGAGTATTGTGTGCAGTTCTGGTCGCCCCATTACAGGAAGGACGTGGAAGCATTGGCAAAGGTGCAGAGGAGATTTACCAGGATGTTGCCGGGTCTGAAGTGAAGGCCTTATGAGGAAAGGCTGAGGGACTTGGGTCTGTTTTCAAGGAAGAGAAGGCGGCTAAGAGGCGATTTAATAGAGACATACATGATGATCAGAGGATTAGATAGGAAAAAGACTTTCACTGTCCACCCTAAGATGATGTCATCCGCTTATACGAGTGGGCATAGCTACAAATTGCGGGGTGATAAGACAGATGTTAGAGGCAGGTTCTTCACTCAGAGTGGTATGGGCACTGATTGCCCTGCCTGCCAATGTAGTTAACTCAGCCACATTAGGATCATTTAAACAGTCCTTGGATAAACATATGGATGATGATGGGATAGCATAGGGTGATGGGCATAGATTAATTCACAGGTCGGTGCAACATGAAGGGCCGAAGGGCCTGTTCTGCGCTGTATTGTTCTATGTTCTAAGTTGTGTATACGTAGTATGTGTAAATTGTTGTGACTTTCATTTAAACTCAGCAGTTTGTTCACTCAAAACTGTGGAAGCTTATGGCTTTATTCTCTTAAGCACCTGGAATCTCAAATGACATCTAGTTTAAACAAAACATTATTAGCCCATTACGGAATTATCACTAATTAGGTTGATAACATTAAAACTATGCTGTAGGACGAACAACAATGTATCCAAGTTTACTGATGATGCAAAGCTAGATGGAAATGGAAGCTTTGAAGACACAGAGGATGCAAAATGATACAGGGAAGTAAGTGGGCAACAACATTGCATATACAGGATATAAAGTGGGGAAGGATAGATTATTCAATTTTGTAGCAAAATTTGAAAAGCCTAACATTTTTACAAGGCATACAACTTGCAAGTCTTGGCAGTTAGAAGGACTGATGTGCACTTGAAGAGGAATCATCCAGCATCTGGATAGAGTACAGAATAATGAAGCCTGGTTACCTTTTGTTTTGCAATGAACATCACTGAAGCAGTACAGTGTGGTTCTTGGGAAGGCTGCCCAATTCTGAGATGTTCAAGTAAATTGGGCTTATGTTCTTTGGAGATTGTAAGAATGACGTGTGAACTCATGGAAGGCACAAAAGTCTGAAGGAGCTTGAAAGGGCAGACAAGGAAGTTGTTTCCTTACCTTTTCTTTCCAGTTTCCTAGTAATTTCAGGACATGTGGCTGACAATTTAGGACCGAGATTAGGATGAATTTCTTCACTCAAAAGGTTGCAAATCTTGGCAACTGTGGATTCTCCATAGTTGAATAGATTTGATTCTGTGATACGTAAATCTTTGGTAACTCAAGGAAAGAGGGATATGGGGAGCAAGTGGTAATGTTGATGCACAAAATGCTTCCTGATTGCACTAAATGATGGAGCAAACTTGGAGGACTGGGTGAGCTACTTCTGCTTCTAGTTCTTATTTTATTGAGATTAACTTTCAATTCCTGGAAATTCATTTTGCCCAACCGTGACATCTACGATACTGAGGTACCAAGATGGATAAATCTTCAGTAACAAAAAAGCAAATCTCTAAACTATAATCACAATTTCACCCTCTCACCTCATTACAGACTGAATACTGTATGAGAAGAGTCATTAATTCCACTCATTGAATTGACTATAGACAGCATTGCTTTGCAGGCGGATCTGGAAAGCAGATTAAAATTAAAACCACCAACCCTCCAACAAGTCTGGACACACTCTGGTGTTTGGCTCCACAGGCACTGATACACTACATGACGACCAGTTATGGAATGCACTGTCCAAGAAAATGGTGTGGTGGAAATGGATTGAATTGTGGCTTATGGATTATTTTAAGTGGGGAAAAAATTGTAAGGCTACAGGAAAGGACAGGGAGGCAGTGCTGGCCAGGATGTTCTCATTGCTAGCCATCTTGGACAGAAGAGGATGAATTGTCTCTTTCTAGGCGAAAACCATTCCTTGATTCTATCTCAGTAGGGTATTCAGTTGCAGGGAAAACAAATCAGGGAGGAGTTCCTTCCCCCATTTTCTTACAGGGGTTATAGGGAACAAGTTACATACCCTCTTTTCCTTCAAATAAAAAGTTGTGGCTGGAAGAGTCAATTGAAAATTTCAAAATAAAGATAGACAGATTTAATTAGGTCAGGGCATTAAGGACTAGGAAGCCAAGGCAGGTAGATGGAGTTAAAATAATATTCAGTCATTATCTAATGGAATAGTCTATTGCTGTTCCTCTTCTGCTAGCTATACTTTTCTTTGCAACATCATGAGTAGGGCAGATATCCAGACAATCAAGCAAAGAATTAGGAGACATTTCTTCAGGAGAGGTTGCAGCATTGTTTGCATTTTTTTAATTACGTGTTCATAAATTGCACATCAAAATAAAAAAAACACAAGCCATATATCCCAGGCCGAGCATATTCTACTGTATTCTACACATATTACATTCTTAAATAAAATTGCTCCACATAACAAATTTTGCATAGATATCTTACAATACCAATTTAAAAAAGAATTAGGAAACAGACCAGTAACAAAAATAAATTTTTCTTCTGTTAATAATTTTGTAACATTAACATACTACCATCATATAATACAAAGAATGTTTTCTCTTAAGACTCTTTGTACAGTAAAACTAAAACAGCAGAACGGAAAAGAACAAAACAGGTAAGGAGAAAGAAAATAAAACATCAAAAAGTTTCAGGGGCAAGTGTATGGAACTCTGAGAAATGGCACCTTCCTCATTCAGTACACAATCAGTAGAGCTTGGGCCTAACAAAGCTGGATGTGGATCTCCAATATCTCTATCCCCCTTTAAACCATCACACATCATCTGGGCCCTATTAAAATTTCTGGCAAACTGAGCAGCTTTCTATCCCTAGTTCTTTTGAGGCCCAGGGCTGGCTAACAGAACTTGCACATGTTTAAAAAGAATAGAATACAGAAGTAAATTGTTGCAAGACAGGTTTACAAGTGTGGATGACTTCAACCAGCAATTGAGAGAATGTGCTTAGAAAGCAGGCCCCGATTCACAAGTATTTGGGCAGAGGGTAGCAGATTTCATGGGGCTAATAAGCAGGATTCATCCCAGTCATGACGAAGAGATTTGCAAAATAAACCCCAAAACTGAATTTTTACATTGCCCCCTTCCCCTTTCAAAATATATTATCTCCACTGCTACATTGGTTGGGGGGGGGGGGGGGGGGTGGAAACAGGAACATGTTACAATAGAGGAAGGTTACCTATGAAAACAAGCAGAATGTGTACAAAACATAATCTCCATTGTGAAAGGGTTATCATATTCAAAGGGTAGTCATACCTCCAGGACTGTCCTGGAGTCTTCAGGAATGATGAACAAATCAATTGGACAGTTATAAGCAGTCCTGGAAAAGGATCATTTGTATTCTCTTCTACACACCTAAATGCTGCATTTTAAAGTAACCCTGCCAAATCAGAGGTCAGGTGATCAGATGTCCAAACCAATGCTCCTCTTCCTGGATCCTACCTCTTCAACACAAAAAAAATTCAAAAACAAAACAACATTACAGAGGAGCAGAAAACATGGTAGATTTGATTGGGAGGCGGGGTGGGGGTGTAAAGAAGAGGGGTCAGATTGGTGTACATACCCTGTATAGAACAGACCCCTATCCCAGACCAGAAAATAAAACAGTAAAAAAGCAGAAAGACATGGGGTGCATTTGATCCCTTTGGTGGTAATGAAGCATGCTGGCCTTGAAGATTTCTATTTCAGCATTCTAGAGGTAAGGCTGTCAGCAATAGTCTCTCCATGGTTACAGTACACTTGGTGTCACAGTCTAATTTGGAGAAATTTGAGACTAAATACAGGTGGGGTGTTGCATTAGTTTTTATACACCAATGTAATATGTGCAAACTGTGATTATTAGTCACTAAAGTCTACTCCTTCACCCCTGTTGTTAGTGCAATGGTTTCTTCATTGGCCTTACACTCCCTCTGACCATTACTCTGGCCACTAACAAAAGGCTGTACCACGTCTCCCTGGGGAAATGTGGGAGACTAGCTACCTTTCTGCCACCCGTCTCCCACAAGAAATGGAATTCCCTCTCGAGTCTGGGCACCAACCTTTGAGTGGTATGGAACAGCAGCATATGGTGAGAATGGTGCGTCAGGAGAACAAAAGCAGAGCAGTTTCAGGTAGGATTTCTGGGGTGAGAAAAAAAACTGAACCAGACTGGGCAATCAAAATTGTCGCATTCAATGATATGCTAGCTGGAGATTCAAATACATGGAAGACCAGTTGTCTTTTCATTCAACCCAAGTTAAATCTCCAGTAGAAGGCGGACCTAGGAACTGGAAATTGCAATCAAGCCCAAATCCATTGCTTTTGCAGTGTGCACTTGCGCAGTGATGAGCTCAATAGTGCCACCATTACCTTGGGATTCATTTTTTTGAAGGCCAGGCATGCAGTTATCATTAGACATTGAGTCGCTCATACCGAGCATCTTGCTATATGGGCAGCATGTGACTCAATGCTGTTGAAAGACTGCTGATCTGGAGATTAAGTATGTCATGATGATCAAACTGTAGAGCGGGAGCAGAGGCAGAACAAATGCTCCTCAACAGTGCAAATCCTACAACAACCTGAAAGCTTCCTAGCCTCTCCCATCACTCAGGCTACCGTAAACTATGTTGGAGAGCCTAAAAATGGCAGAGAGGCAGAGACCAGTCCAAGTGTTGAAGGAACTTAGGAAGTTTTTACAAACAGGTTTTGTTGGTATGATATATGCTTTGCGGGCAGCAGCACTGGCATTAGAATAGGTGAATGACATGATGGAATGATCTCTCCCCTCTTCATGCCTTGCAGAGTCACACTGGATTCAATTCAAGATCAATGACCAAGAAAGACTAAATAATGAGACGCAGAGCAGACATGGAAGACAGAGTTTGCTAATGGCTGGAATATTAAGTGATGCAGGCAGAATGCAGAAAAAATTGGTACTTCTTGGTTAATGAGATATTGGCAGTGAATAGCCCAGCCCTCAGCCATAGTAAGAGGGAAATGATGCTCTGGCACAATTAGTATTACCACAATGAAACATTTTGTCCTCAATTAGGAAAACCAAAGAAACATCCTTAGAATGATTATCAATCTCCCTTCTCAACTCCATCCCCAGAAACATTTGTTGTAAAAAATTCAAAATGCACATTCCTGGTAGCCAATTCACAACATTTATATTCAGACATTTCAGGTGTTCTGTCTCCTATAATGGCAGTACCCATTTCTATGTTTGTGTCATCATTTTGTTGGTATTATGCATTAGAAATTGGCACTCTGGGCACAAACTTCATTGAACACTAATGTCTGAATTCACACCAACTGAACAGACTGGTAATGCACAAGAAGAAAAACATTCCAAGTATGGTGTATGGGTGGCTAACTGTTTGGCATGGGAAACCTAAACCCTACCACTTGTGTGGGCATTTTATAGTGACAATAGACTTTGGCTTGAACTATTTTGATAAGAGTTACCCAATCAAACAATCCAACTAGAAGGGAATAGTAAGAGTGAAGTGCATTGATCAGTTAGTTCAAACATGATCAGGATAGACCATCCAAAAAAAAAAGTTTATGAATGATTAGAAAACTGCAAGAGGGAGGAGTGAGGTTACAACATGACAGGATGTGGACCAGACATTCAAACGAGCAGCATCTGTGAATCAGCTCCAACACAAAACCTTTCAGTAATTTCTTCAAGGACACATTAAGGACATTTTTTTTTATCCCAGCTTTATCTCGGGCAATATGTTAATGCTATTTTGGCAGAACATAGCAGGGAGTAAAAAAACAAAAAAACACAGCAGGACAGAGATAATGTGTGAGAGAGAATAAATATTCAATCTATACAATATTATAAACATTGGAGTTCTGATTCTCAGATCACTTAGAATGCCAATGAAACAGTTCTAACCATTGTTTATCTGAAACAGTGATACTTTCAAAACAATATATATTTTATATATATATAGATATATATAAAACTAGCCTGTATGGATTTATTCAGCTAGTTACAAGTCACCACTGAGCTAGCAGAGTGTAATTTTAAAAAATTGTCAGCGTCATTTTCACCAAAGGATTCCCCCACCCCCCAACTATCCACTCACCCCACCCCCAAACAAAAAGATATGAGACCGAGAACAGACTATGCTGCAAAGGATTAGTAATGGTAAATCAGATGATGATTCAACCAGGTGCATTCTCAACTGTTTGACAGGCACTGTAGTGTCAAACTAACTGACCAAGATGAGAATGCTGGAGTGCATCAGAAGCGCTGATTGGAGAACAAAGTGAAAGTCATGTGGCACCATGTAGATTGATGCTTCAAAGGATGAGGGGCAGCAGCCAGCACAACAGAGGCAAGGGCAAGCATCTACATAAGGCACAATTCTCAATGCATCAGAACCTGGTCGTATGTTCACCATTTGGACTGAGAGAGTGTACCACGTTGGGTTGAGTTGATTTTCCCTTCTGGGTCCCTGGTAAACTGCCAGTAATGTTCCCCATGCTGTCAATATCATGAATCAACAGCAAGTTCATTTGGAGCAAAAGGGTAAACTGATCAGTAGTGACAGAGCTCACAGGTGGTCATCTGGTGTCCACGTACAGCTACTGCTGGAAAGTAGGTTTATTCTTAAAGACTTGTGCAATTTGGAGAGACAGGACTATCTCGTGTAAAATAAGTTGCTTATTAAATCTTACTCGCTTCAAGACATTCTCTTTTCCTTCAACTTCACCCATCTCCCCCACTCCTCAGCATCAAATTTCTCTATTCCTTGCTTTAAAAGCTGCAACTCAAGGAACCGTTCTAGTTTAAGCCATAAATAAAATGCTTGCCTGCTCAATGCTGTCTCTCAATTCATTGGAAGGAAGTGTGAAATTTCATATACTTGTCCTACCAATTTCCAGCTGTAGAACACCTCTTTCTCAGAGGTACAGGGCCAATTGAACCACTTGAGAAGACCGTGGAAACTAGACTGGAAAAGCAGGTCATGTAGTTGACTAGATTTGCTACAGATACACAAGTTGTCCATGGTCTAACTCTCATACAGGCTTGAACCTCAGATATGCAAATTTTCAGGCTTCGTTCTACGAGTCACCTTTCCCATGTTCTCAGATGACCAGAACACTGCACCTTCAATGCAATGGCATCAGGATCAACTCTACAAGAAGTTGCATAGAAGTGCGCAAGTCAGAATTTTGCATGGCCAAGGGTGGGTCAAACATTGAAAGGCCTCAATCAGGCATCAAAACAGAAAAAGGAAGTTGAAAGTCAAGCTGAGAAAGTCAGTCCAGCAGAAGTCTATAGGAGGTGGCAGATCAGACGGGTCCTTCCAGCCATCAGAACTCAGCATGAAACAATTTTACTAAACTACCAGCGGACACGAGTGGAATCATTGAACTGTGTTGTGTGACTGTGAAAATACTTGAGTTAAATAAATTATCTTTTAAAAAGGAAGAGACAGTGAGAGACAGCGAAAGAGAGCAAGAGAGAGCAAGAGAACTGGTGCTCTTCATTATCAAATGTCTGTCCCAATCTTTGGTTTGTCTCACTGGCCAAGAACAGTGCGTTAAGAGAAGACAAGGCAGTCAGCTGGAGGGCGACTTAGCTTGGCACTCCTTGGCATTAGCTAGACAACGAGGCCAGTAAAAAGACTTCCTCCAAAGCAAGAGAGAGAGGGGGGTAAAAGGCCGATAAAGTGATTTGACTGTGTCGACCCGTGTGTACCTCAAAAGCTCAGAATCATATTGTAGCTTGGCAGCTGGGAAGAACACATGAATATCTGACTGGGAGAAGAGCGATTTCACCAACTTTAAACTAAATTCACCTAGTTACAATTACAATAGGCCCTCAATCTACATGGAGGGTCAATTAGAAATCGCCATTTACAAACCAAATGTTTATAGTTGAGCTGATGTGAAGGCGCAAGCCTCCCATCAGCCTTTTCGGTAAAATAAATCCCGCACCTGCCCTCTCCTCCCTTTCATGCCCCCATATCCCAACATAACCACTGCCCACCCACCCATCCACCCCACCCCCAACCCCACAACATTGACCAAGTCTGTGCAGTCAGCCTGCGGTGGACAGGGTCCAAGCAAACCATTTATAACTTAGCTAATTCACATCTATTTCAGACCAGTTCAACGCAAAGATTTGGGAGGAGCACATTTGAAGGGGAGGGGGTGATTCAGCCCATTCCCACAAGCCTAGCTGCGGCTGTATTTGGATCAGACCAAAGTGGTGCCAGCAGCCATTGATCCTTCCAAATGTGCAGTGTGTGGGGACAGGTATTGGGTATACAAGCGAAAATGAACAGGACGCCATCAGCAACCGTTTGTTTGTATTGTTCAAACTTCGCTACACTGGATGTCCTCTTCAACTGAGGAGCAAGCGTGCTTCTGCTGCATTAAAGGGAATCCCACTCGGCTGCAAGTGCTGAAAAGGCCCACGACGGGTTGGCATTGGCCACACCTGACGATAACCAGGTTACACATGACAGAAATGCAGAACTGGGTTGTAACCACCATTTCCTTCTCCTTGTACGTAGTCTCGATGTGTCTTTCCCCAAACACCTATTGTCTGAACAGCAGAACACTGACAATGTGGAGATGATCCCCGACGGGAGCTGGACATCCACGACTGGAAGGCCAATTGGTTTGCGAGTAGACCAACTGTTCTCACTGTGAAGGCTTGGAAGGTGGTCTCAAGTTTGTAATCCCCTTTGGTTTCCATGACAACAGAAATCCAAATGTGATTGAAATCAGTAATCATTTGGCAGTGTCTAACTGACCGATAGACTGGATAAGGCATAACCAAGATATAGTGTGTGTGTGGGTGTGTATACAACTATAGTGTGTGTGCGCGCGCGCAAACATGTATGCACACATGCTCACTGCAACATGGCAACAAGTTGACCACATGTCTGTGTTCTTGAGGAACAGGTCATTTCCCCGCTAACAGTCATGTCATGGTGTTGTGTAGAGTTCGGTATCTTCTCAAACATGTCTCTTCATGTGAAGAGCGAGGTGATCAGATCGGGAAAAACACCTGCAAACAGTGAGAGAAAGAAAATTGATCCCGTTAAAAGTTAAAACAGCCTAACCTTGTCAGGGTCTCAACATTTTATTCAAGCACCTAGGTCTACAGAGAAAGCATAACCCTCTACTCTATCCAGCCAAAACGCAAACATTTTCTCCCTCTCCCACAAACAAGGAATTCTTTCCCATGATTGCTTCTTGTAAAGTTTTGTAAATATTGTAAATGTAAATTTGTAAATATATCAAAAACCAAAAACTACACGTGATAGAAACCCAATTCCAACCTTGCAGCCTTCAGCGATGGGAGGATTGCAGAACCCTGGACTCAGGAAAATATTGTATAAAGTGTAACGTCACCATCGTAATTCCCCAATTGAGTTAGAAGTGAAGAGCAAGTTGGAGACAATTTTATTACATGACCTCTGTGCCTCAGAAGGCAACAGAGGCTGAATCACTGAATAATTTTAAGGCAAAGGAATCAAAGGTCATTTGGGGTGAGTGGGAACAAATACAGATGAGTTATGATCTCATTGAATGGCAGAGTATGTTCAAGGGGCCAAACAGCTTATTTCTACTCATAATTCATTTGCTCATAGGTTGGCCTCACAAGGGCCAACCTCACTCTCATTTGCCTGATTGGAGATAGCTCCACGAGTATCAGATGCCACTTACCACAGCCTAAGCCACTGTGTGCCTCAATGCAGAAGAGTCAAATTGTGATCCTGACCTCATTGTCCAATACCCAGCAGTATCTAACTCAAAGATGGAATCATCAGGAACTCTTCCTGAATCTGTTACACAGAATTTGGATCTAATTGGCAAGGGAGAAGGTGAAGGGAGGATTAAGTTTCACAATTTGTGTCCAAGCCACAAACCATTAGCCTGAGTCAATGCTCAGGAGCAGGAATTTGGTTTAATATTCCCAAAGTATCTAACAGATATGCACTGAAGGTCAAATGCAAACCTGGACATGGTCTAGTTTGGACATGCTCCTAGCATCCTATCTGATTGAACAATGACGAGGTACTTTGGAGAATACATGTATTAAGAATAATTGAAGAGGCCTCTGTAGCACACCAACAGGTAATGAAACAGATTTGCAAGAATCCTTCCTTTATACAAGACTCACAATCATAACACATTTCAAGGTTTGTACTGATGAGGAATGTCATTTGACACATTATTCACCCCTTTTTCCTAGTCTTCAACCCCATTCTTGAAAGATCCCAAGGTTCTCACAAGAAATAGGACCTATTGAGCTTGCTCCATCATTCAATATGATCATGGCTGACCTTTGGTCTCAGTTTCATTTACCCGTCTGCTGCCATACACCTAGACTCCCTGAAAGATCAAATTTCTGTCTCTCATCCTTCAATATATACAATGGGAGCATCCACAACCCTTTGGGGTAGAGAATTCCAAAGAACTGCATCCGTTGCATAAAGAAATTTTTCATCTCAGTCATAAATGATTGGTCCCTTACCCCAAGACTGTACCATTGTGCATTAGATTCTCCGGTCAACAGAAACAACCCTGGTGCCCACCCTGTCAAGCCCCTTCAGAATCTTGTATTTCAACAAGATCACCACTCACTCTTTCAAATGGTAGAGAATATAAAATTACTCAGCTCCCATCATAGGGCCACACTTTCCCTTGTAGTAATCAATTATTTAAATGGGTGCCGTCTTTACTACCCTAACTGGAAATTCACTCCAAGTTTCAGTCATGCCTCGAGATAAAATCAATGTTAGATTTACCATTTGCTGGTATGAACCTGTTGAACCTTTGTCAAGTTTTCCCAATTTACTTTTCACATAATTAGCTGCATAAACCTTTTTTACGTCATTGATGATCGTGAAGTCCTTCATGGTCACCACTCACATGGTGTCTCCCAATGAAGATGTGCTCCTAGGCTTTACACAAAGCTCTTCATAACCTCAGTAAGCAGATCAGGACCCAAAGTGTGGGCTGACCAGAGCATCATGCAGTTTATATGCTCCAAAGAATGCCAGTGTAATTCAATGTCAGCATGCTCAGTTAGCAGTGCTTTCACCAAAAAATACACTGCACACCCAAAGCAATACTGAGGGAGTGCACAGATGTTAGGACTCCTTAGCATTGGGACCAATTTCTGGAGGGTGCTCCTCAACAGGAACAAGACCAATGTCTTTGCGGTGCAATCCACGAGAACTGACAGGGTCACCAAGCTAAAAAAAACAGGAGGATGAAAGAAGTTGCAGGAAGAATTAAATGAGAATTAAATACAGTACAAAATAGTAAAATATTAGGTGGGGTCAGAATAAGGGGGAATACAGTTGTATCATAATTAGGCTAAAATGTATGTAAATACACAAAATGTGTGTTAGTAATTTTGGTGAGCTGCAGGCACAGATAGCGAAGGGGCAACATGATGTTGAGGTTAAATATGGAGAATTGGCTTTTAAAAAAACGACATGATTAGCACTCACTAGTCCACTCTGTTTCCAGTCCAGCAAGGGAAGCCTTGCTCAAATTGGCTCTGAAAAATACGTCAAGCTAAGGGGTTCAACATCAATAGGGGAACATTTCAGGATCAGTAATCATGGTAACAGGAGGTTTAAATTATTTTTTGAAAAAGAACCAGTAGTACTCCAGGGTAAAAATACTTAATTTGAAGAGTGCCAGTTTCCATAGAATGAGAATGGTCCTACCCAGGTAAAAGGGAACTAGAGATTGATCTACTACAGTTTTGCCTGCAAGAGGACCGTCTTTAAAGTGACAACAATTAGGGGTACACTCAAGATACAATGCTACAAGGGGTTAAGGAGTGCACAGAATCAGAGATAGAATCCTCCAGGAAAACATAAGCAGATCATTGAAGGTGATGGAGCAATTTGCAAAAGAGAGTAAAAGGGCATGAGATCCCAGGCCTTATAGAGGATTAAAATTTAATAGCAAGAATTTTATAATGAACCATTGTAAAACACAGGTTCAGTCTCATATTGTGTTCAACTCTGGACAAAGTGCTTTATGAAGGTCACAGCGGCATTTGGGAGGGCCCAGAGCAAGTTTATGAGAACTCAGGAATGAGGGATTTTTGTCATGTGATTAGATTGGAAAATTAGCGGCTGTTCCCTTTAGAGTAAATTGAGAGATTTGACAATAGTATTCAAACTCATGAGGCATCTATACAGAGCAGGTAAAGAAACATGTTCCCATTGGCAGAAGGGTTGAGAACCAGAGGACAACAAATATTGTATGACTGGCAAAAGAAGCAACTACATCATGATGAAAAACATAGCGTGTGGTCAGGATCTGGGATGCACTGTCCGAAGCGTGGAGGAGACAAATTCAACTGCAGTTTTCAGTAGGAAATTTTAAGAGAAAGTATTGCAGGACAATGGAAAAGAGCTGAGGAGCAGGACTAGAGCTGCTTTTGAACAGAACCAATGATTACTATACTATAGGACCTTGCCATGGCTTCTTCTACTTTAGCAGATTTCAACTGAAGAATGTCTTGGGATGTCATACAGTTGTGAAAGGCACTATCTAAGTGCAAGCTTATGCCTTTGTAAAGGAAGATTACAATCATGTGACCAAAGGTATTTTGCTTCACTGTCTACAGTGTCCATGAGGTTTAGCCAGGGGATTTTGAGTGAAATACTACAGATGGTCAAGAGATCACGTGAAGAGGCCACCAGCTAAGAACAAGGTCAGACTCAGTTGGTACACTCATTTCAACCGTGAACAATAGAGTGGAGTGATAACTTTAGAAAGATTTAGTGACATAGGAAATATGACAAAGTGAGAGATGCAACAGAGGGAGCTAAAAAGCAAGAAAATGTACAGAAAAGGATTGAATACAGTAGAAAGAGTAGGGGGGGGGCCAAGGTTCTCCTCCGTCAATGTTCATAAGCTCATTATTTCTACTAGATAGCACTAGTGATCAGAAGTGGAAACATGTCAACTTGACCCAATTAAACAAAGATTCCCCAGTATGAGCGCGCAAGAACAAGCGAAGCAGAGAGAAAGGATAAGAGATATAGAGAAACTGCGAGAGAAAAATGACAAGGGAGCAGAGAGCAGACAAAAGAAAGAAGTAGTAAGTGTGGCACGTGGGAGTGAGAAAGAGTGATAGAGAGCAAGAGGATGGAAGGCTTGTGAGAACAGTGAAAGAGAGAGAGAGACAGAGACAGGCAGGGAAAGACAAGACACAGTGGATCTGATGGGTCAAAGTGGCAGGTGGGCAGCGATCTGTTCAGCAGATGGCACCATGAGCAGGTGTGGATATGGCTTCTCACCAGCTGGCATGCTGACTGCAGTCAAGCAGTCAGCGGGACATCTGATCAGAGCGCCTCCTCTCCAATCCCTCACACACCCCTCCCCTTCCCTCAGCTTGGCCTCGTGTGCCACCTCAACACCCGATTAAGTTATTAGACCGAATTAATGACAGGCTGCACAGTTGTCGGCAGGGAGCTCACGCCACACAATGCAGCCTGCCAGTTTAGGGCTGCGCTCATGGCTTCATTAACTGAACTCGACTAATGGGAAATAAATGACAGCACAAGATGAGACGAGTCAATAAATTATTCATAATCGCACCCGTGCATTAACAGCCCCACAGGTAGTGGTTAGATCTGTAGAGGCAGCAAAGAGACTAATACAAAACTGTGTGAATGAGAGAGAGAGAGAGAAGCAATGAATTAGAGAAGGGGAAGTGGAAGAGGACGGCAGACAAAGTAATGATATTCAGAACAGATGAAAGAATCAGCAGGAGAAGAGGAGAAAAAATGACTATGAGAGCAAGTAATGGAAAATGGATAGATAGATAGAGAGAGAGAAAGAGAGAGAGAGAGAGAGACAGAAAGAGAGAGAATCAGCACTGACAATATTCAGACAGAGACCAAGCCAATGATGGAAAGCCAGACAATGAAGGGTGGCATAAAGGAGCATTCTGGTCCCAGTATGACAGCACAGCTATTGGCCAGCTGACTTTCTGGCATGATGCCACTGGAAGGCTCCAAGGTGTCAGAGTTGGATAGCTGCCAGGGTAATAAAAATACTGCTCAGTGATGCTCTGGTAATGTGCTGTCGGCTTATTTACTGCATCTTGTTTACTCCTTGGGTTACGTACAGCACACTGGATTTGGGCAGGGGCAGGGAGGAGAGATCCAACTGCATCTCCAGCTTGGCTCTATGGATTAAACATGAGGTTTGAGGTGCACTGGTACCTTTCTGATGGGTCCAGCCAACAGCCGCTCTTGAAGATAAGTTGCAAGTTCTCCAGCAGAAAGGCAGGATTAAACAGAACCAGTTTCGGAAACACATGCCTGGTCCAAAGGACAGGAAGGGTTTGAAAGAAAGAAACTGACCCATCCAGTGTATTAACTGGAGGTGGCCAATCAGCTTCTCCCACACTGAGGCCAACAGCTGACGTGGAACTGGTCAAAGGTATCAGAGGTTTACCACCATTTCAACACCAAGATTCTCTTCGCTGGCCTTGAGAGAAGAGGGGTGTTCAGTTATCTACTCTGGGCAGCCATATTCTTGGAACTTTCAATATATGACCACCTGGTGCTGACCACTCTGTCCCTAAAGGTCATCAGAATTATCTTCCCTTTTTTCATTCTGCTGCAGCCTCCATTAAAAACACTGATGAGGGGAGACTTCTTTTGTAGTTTATTAATCTGGGGATTTCTCTTCCTCAGAACGCAGTGGAGGGTCAGTTAATATATTCAAGACCGAATTAGACAGATTCTTGACTAACAGAGGAGCTGACGCTAATGGGGAACAGTAGAGTTAAGACCACAAATAAATCAACCATATCTTATTGAACAGCAGTGCAGACTTGAGGAGCCAAACAACCTACTTGCTGTTCCTATTTCAATCAGGAGATCATGAGAACAAGTGAAAAGACCCCTCGGATCAAATTGGAAAAGTTTTGAATATCCTTCTCATTCAGAATCTGACTAGCCTTCATATTAAATGGCAGAGCAGGCTCAAGAGACTGAATGGCCTACTATAATGTCTTACTTGCCTTTTTATATTTAAACAATCTTTCTTAGTTCTCAACACCCATATAAATGTCGAACAAAAATGAATTTTAAGAGAAAATATTTTTATTTTGTTGACCAGATTAGACCTGAATGAATTCAGTATTGAATTCTATTGCAAACTGGTTAGAAAGTCGACAACTGGTTTTGGACACAACTGGGGGAGTAGGATCGGTTCTAAAACATGGAACTGGAGTAAGGTGCCAATTAGGAAGCAGCTCTTGAGGCCTAGATTTGAAAGTCTTATACATTGATTGCCTTAACGATGCTCTGCACCATGCTTCCTCACACCCTGACTCTTAATCTTTGCTTCCCCCCACTACATGATGAAGTAGACAGATTTGTGTGGTGCCTCACCTGTCACAGTGGTTACATTTGAAAGGCTTCGCTCCCGTGTGTTTCCGATAATGTCGGGTGAGCTCGTCACTCCGTGCAAAACGCCATTCACAACCTTCCCATGAGCACTTGTATGGCTTCTCACCTGCAAGGGAGATAATCCAGAAAAAAAGACATTATCCAAGGCAGGTAAACACCACAGCCAAAAGTGGAGCTAACTACAGGACACCATCACAATACAGTCCCTGACCCACAGCATACTGCAGTCCCAGTATATAGTTGTAGACTGGTAGCACACTACTGCAGGACATAATCTTGGGCCTACAGCAGCACACCACACAAAATTTCAACATATGAAATGTGAGAAATGTCCAATACAGTTTTCAATCCTATCAGGAATTAAGCCAACAGCAACTGACAGCCTCCATTCTTCGAACTGGCCATCAACTGGAAAGTCAAGTGGCCAAACAGTGGATATAAAACAATTTATTTTCCTTTATTTGTATTTGGAGCATCTTCTATAAATCAGATCTGCAATTCTAAAGAGGTCCAGAAAAAGGAACTGAGTGAGACCAGAGGTAAGACGGGCATTTATACATAGCCTTTTGCAACCCCAAAAGGTGATGCAGTTAATGTGTCTTAACAATGTAGTCACTTGTTAAACAGAAAGCAGATCATGGGTAGTTAATAAGGGTATCCCAGTCAGGAGTTGATCTATGATACAAGGTAAAAGACTGCTTATAGTTCAGGCAAGTTTTTTCCTTCTACAAAAGAATGATAACTGAATTAATTTCAGGTCATACTCTTGAGCATTTTGATAACCAGGCTGAACCATAACTGAATCATTAAAATCAAAAGTTGTTTACTGAGAGAACTCAGCATCTGGAGAGACTCCCATGCAGTTCATGAGAACTACCAAACCATGCTCATCAGGAACTCAACAACTGGCCAGGATTTGTTGAAGCTTCTGAAGACCGGACTGCAATCTCAAGCTTATTTAGGATGAAGCTAATGCTCTGATTGTACTCACCCATTACTGTGGCTACACTGGAGCATCCTCTTGTCGTACTAATACTACTCCTATCATGCCAAGACACTTCTGGAACAGTTCTAAGATGGTGTTTATGCCCCAAAGAAATTTGCAATTCACCCCTCCCCAGGCACAACAGTCAGTCCCAAATGAGTTTTAGCCCTTATGTGGTGTAATCGCTACTTTGTTGGAGGCTGATTGCACGAGACACAATCTCCACACACCCTATTTGCCAACAATATTTTCATCCAGGGTCACTGAATGGACAGGTAATTGCTAAATATGCTAAATTTTCCTCAAATGCAGCGGGTTGCTAGATCATTTCCGAGATTAAGATATAAGGTTATCATAGGGTTAGGTATTTTGGACAGTGAGAGCTTTTTTCCTCGGATGGCGATGGCTAGCACGAAGGGACATAGCTTTAAATAGAGGGATGATAAATATAGGACAGAGATCAGACGTAGTTTCTTTACTCAGAGAGTAGTAGGGGCGTGGAATGCACTGCCTGCAACCGTAGTAGACTCACCAACTTTAAGGGCATTTAAATGGTCATTGCATAGGCATATGGACGAGAGTGGGTTAGTGTAGGTTAGATGGGCTTCAGATTGGTTCCACAGGTTGGCGCAACATTGAGGGGCGAAGGGCCTGTACTGCGCTGTAATGTTCTATTAAGTCAATTGCAGTACCATAGGTCTGGAAACGTGTGGATCGGATAAGGTAAAAACAATGAATTCGCTTCTCTAAAGAGAAGCTCGACAGCAATACAGATAGGGAGTCTACTGGTCTCATCTGAGGACTATCATGTGTGATTAAAGTCGCTTTTTTTGGGAGCAATATTAATTTTTAAGACATTCATTAGTAAACCAAGCAGATTTTTATGATAATTGATGATCACCGTGAGTCCAGATTTATTAGGTGAATTTTAAATTCCAGTAGCTGCCATGGGAATGTAACATTCATCTCCAGAGTATTGGTCCAACGTTAGCTGAAAATAACTATCTTACCCAGCATGGACTGGATCATTTCATCATTGCAGTGAGTGGAGAGTGTCAAAATATAGCTTTCTAGGCCGTAGGGTTTCAGGAAAAATAATGAATAGGTCAGGCTTGATTTGTGCTACTCTCAAGGGTGTGGCCAACAACATGGATACAATCCAACGTTGTTGATTCTTTGTGAATTAGCATGAGATCCAGGAATTGGGTTTCTTTTCTACACTCTACAAGCTGCTCTCTCTGACTAGATTGTCACTACACAGTCTGCTGGATGTCTGTCTCTGCTTTGTCCAAGACTATCACCTCATTCTGAGGAGTTCTCACAAACCTTCTTATGTAAATATTAACACACAGAATTCTCATCTTTACATTACAGCTCTACTTGCAAACTGATTTTTTAAAATAACTTTTAATAAAACAAATTAATTATTGTCACAAATATCAAGTCAAAGCCAAGATGCAGAAGGATGGGTAGGGGCAGAGAAAGATACAAGCTTGCCAAGACTTGCATTAAGAAACACAAACAAAAGGCAGCAAGAAATACAAACGTGTGAGCACATACAGTCGCTGCAGAGAGTGAGAGTGGGAGGGGGAACTGATGCAAACCATGAAGGGACAACGAGGGGGCAGGCGAGACAATGAGGGAGCGGGCGAGACAGACAGCGAGTGAGAGAGAGAGAGAAAAAGAGAGAGAGAGAGGGAGACAGCGAGCGCGAGAGAGAGAGACAGAGCCAGCGCGAAAGGGAGAGCGAGCGCGAAAGAGAGAGCGAGGCAGCAAGGGTGAAAGAGCGAGACAGTGAGAGCGAGGAGACAGAGCGAGCACGAAAGAGAGCGCGAGACAGCCAGCGCGAAAGAGAGCGCAAGACAAAACAGGGCGCGAGAGAGGGCAAGCGCCAGAGTGGAAGAGTGACAACGAGCATGAAAGAAACAGAGAGAGAGAGAGAGAGACAGTGACAGCGAGCACGAGAGAAAGAGAGAGACCGAGCGTGAGAGAGGAAGAGAGACAGCAAGCGCGAGTGAAAGACCGAGACAGCGAGAGCGAAAGAGCAAGACAGTGAGCGCGAAAGGTAGAGCGAGACAGCCAGCGCGAAAGGGAGAGCAAGACAACCAGCGCAAGAGAGGAAGAGAGACGAGCATGAAAGAAAGAGAGAGCGAGTAACAGCAAGCGTGAGAGAAAGAGAGAGAGACCGAGCGCGAGAGAGGAAGATAGACAGCGAGCGCGAAAGAAAGAAAGAGAGAGAGTGCAAAACAGCCAGTGCGAAAGAGCACGCGAGACAGTGAGCGCAAAAGAGAGAGCAAGACAGCCTGTGCGAAAGAGAGAGCGATACAGTGAGCGCAAAAGAGAGAGCGAGACAGCAAAGCGCGAAACAGGGAGCGAGACAGCCAGCGCGAAAGAGAGCGAGACAGTGAGCGCGAAAGAGACAGCGAGCGTGAAAGTGTGAGCGAGAGAGTGACAGTGTGAAAGTGACAGCGGGCATGAAAGAGAGAGCAAGTGACAGCGAGCGCGAGAGAGAGAGAGACCGAGTGTGAGAGAGGAAGAGAGACAGCGAGTGCGAAAGAAAGAAAGAGAGATAGAGCGCGAGACAGCCAGCGCGAAAGAGAGAGCGAGACAGCCCGCGCGAAAGAGAGAGCGAGACAGCATGCACGAAAGAGAGAGCGAGACAGCGAGCGCAAAAGAGAGAGCGAGACAGCGAGCGCAAAAGAGAGAGCGAGACAGCGAGCGCAAAAGAGAGAACGAGACAGCAAGAGTGAAACAGGGAGCGAGACAGCAAGAGTGAAACAGGGAGCGAGACAGCCAGTGCGAAAGAGGGAGCTAGACAGCAAGCGCAAAAGAGGGAGCGAGACAGCAAGCATGAAAGAAAGAGCGAGACAGCCAGCGTGAAAGAGGGAGCGAGACAGCGAGCGTGAAAGAGAGCGTGAAAGACAGCGCGAGACAGCGAACGAGAGAGGAGGAGAGACAGCAAGCATGAATGAAAGAGAGAGACAACGCGCGCGAAAGTGCGAGACAGGGAGGGCGAAAGAGACAGCGAGCGCAAGAGAGGAAGAGAGAGCGAGTATGAAAGAAAGAGACAGAGCGAGTGACAGCGAGCGCGAGAGAAAGAGAGATTGCGCGAGACAGCGAGCGCAAGACAGCGAGTGCGAGAGAGGGAACGAGACAGCCCGCACGAAAGGGGGAGCTAGACAGCAAGCGCGAAACAGGGAGCTAGACAGCAAGCGCGAAACAGGGAGCTAGACAGCAAGCGCGAAACAGGGAGCTAGACAGCAAGCGCGAAACAGGGAGCTAGACAGCAAGTGCGAAACAGGGAGCTAGACAGCAAGCGCGAAACAGGGAGCTAGACAGCAAGCGTGAAACAGGGAGCTAGACAGCAAGCGCGAAACAGGGAGCTAGACAGCCAGTGTGAAAGAGGGAGCGAGACAGCAAGCGCAAAACAGGGAGCTAGACAGCCAGTGTGAAAGAGGGAGCTAGACAGCAAGCTGAAAGGGGGAGCGAGACAGCCAGCGCGAAAGAGAGCGCGAGACAGCGGGCGCGAAGAAAGCGAGACAGCGAGCGCAAAAGAGAGGGCAAGACAGTGAGCGCGAAAGCGAGAGCGAGACAGCGAACGCAAGAGAGGAAGAGAGACAGCGAGCATGAATGAAAGAGAGAAACAACGCGCGCAAAAAAGCGAGAGCGAGGAGAGAGTTCGAGACAGGGAGTGCGAAAGAGACAGCGAGCGCGAGAGAGAGAGAGAGAGAGAGCACGAGCATGAAAGAAAGAGACAGAGCGAGTGACAGCGAGCGCGAGAGGAAGAGAGATAGCGCGAGACAGCGAGCGCGAGAGGAAGAGAGATAGCGCGAGACAGCGAGCGCAACACAGCCAGTGTGAAAGAGAGAGTGAGACAGCGAGCGCGAAAGAGGGAGTGAGACAGCAAGCGCGAAAGGGGGAGCGAGACAGCAAGCGCGAAAGGGGGAGCGAGACAGCCAGCGCGAAAGAGACAGCGAGCGCAAAACAGCAGGTGCGGAAGAGAGAGCGAGACAGCCAGCGCGAAAGATGGAGCTAGACAGCAAGCGCGTAAGAGGGAGCGAGACAGCAAGCACGAAAGAGAGCGAGACAGCAAGCGCAAAAGAGGGAGCGAGACAGCTAGCGCGAAAGAGAGCGAGACAGCGAGGGCGTAAGAGACAGCGAGCGCGAAAGAGGGAGCGAGACAGCGAGCGCGAAAGAGGGAACAAGACAGCGAACGCCAGAGAGGAAGAGAGACAGCGAGCACGAAAGAAAGAGCAAGACAACGCGCGCGAAAGAGCGAGCCAGGGAGCGCGAAAGAGACAGCGAGCACGAGAAAGCGAGCAAGAAAAAAAAGAGAGGAAGAGAGAGCGAGCATAAAAGAAAGAGAGAGCAAGTGATAGCGAGCGCGAGAGAAAGAGAGAGACAGAGAGCGAAAGAGAGCGCGAGACAGCGAGCGTGAAAGAGGGAGCGAGACTGCAAGCCCGAAACAGAGCGAGACTGCAAGCACGAAACAGAGTGAGACAGCAAGCGCAGAAGAGAGCACGAGACAGCCAGCGTGAAAGAGAAAGCGAGACAG
The DNA here is from genome assembly GCF_020745735.1 of Hemiscyllium ocellatum. NCBI lineage: Eukaryota > Metazoa > Chordata > Chondrichthyes > Orectolobiformes > Hemiscylliidae > Hemiscyllium > Hemiscyllium ocellatum. Next base: position 107,147,121 of record NC_083407.1, on the reverse strand, counting down.
CCCGCGTGGAAGAGGGAGCGAGACAGCCGGCGCGGAAGAGGGAGCGAGACAGTGAGCGCGAGACAGCGAGCACGAGAGAGGAAGAGAGACAGCGAGCATGAATGAAAGAGAGAGACAACGCGCGCGAAAGTGCGAGACAGCGAGAGCGAGGAGAGAGTGCGAGACAGGGAGGGCGAAAGAGCGAGTATGAAAGAAAGAGAGAGGAAGAGAGCGCGAGTATGAAAGAAAGAGACAAAGCGAGTGACAGCAAGTGCGAGAGAAAGAGAGAGAGCGCGAGACAGCGAGCGCGAGAGAGGGAGCAAGACAGCCAGCGCGAAAGAGAGAGCGAGACAGCCAGTGCGAAAGAGAGAGCGAGACAGCAAGCGCGAAAGACAGAGTGAGACAGCAAGCGCGAAAGGGGGAGCGAGACAGCAAGCGCGAAAGGGGGAGCGAGACAGCCAGCGCGAGACAGCCAGCGCGAAAGAGAGCGCGAGATAGACAGCGCAAAAGAGAGTGCGAAACAGCGGGCGCGAAAGAGAGGGCAAGACAGCGAGCGTGAAAGCGAGAGCGAGACAGCGAACGCAAGAGAGGAAGAGAGACAACGAGCATGAATGAAAGAGAGAGACAATGTGCACAAAAGAGCGCGAGCGAGGAGAGAGTGCGAGACAGGGAGCACGAAAGAGACAGTGAGACCGCGAGCGTGAGAGAGAGAGAGAGAGAGAGAGAGAACGAGCATGAAAGAAAGAGACAGAGCGAGTTACAGCGAGCCCGAGAGGAAGAGAGATAGCGCGAGACAGCAAGCGCAACACAGCCAGTGCGAAAGAGTGAGCGAGACAGCAAGCGCGAAAGGGGGAGCAAGACAGCCAGCACGAAAGAGAGCGAGGGCGTAAGAGACAGCGAGCGCGAAAGAGTCGCGCTCGCTGTCACTGTCTCTCTTTCATGCTCGCTGTCTCTCTTCCTCTCGTGCTCGCAGTCTCGCTCTCTTTCACGCTCCCTCTTTTGTGCTCGCATTCTCACGCTCACTGTTTCGCGCTCTCTCTCGTTCTCGCTGTCACTCGCTCTGTCTCTTTCTTTCATACTTGTGCTCTCTTCCTCTCTCTTTCTTTCATGCTCGCTCTCTTTCTCCCTCGCTTGCGCTCGCTGTCTCTTTCGCGCTCCCTGTTTCGCACTCTCTCCTTGCTCTCGCTGTCTCGCTCTTTCGCGCACGTTGTCTCTCTCTTTCATTCATGCTCGCTATCTCTCCTCCTCTCTCACATTCGCTGTCTCGCTCTCTCTTTCGCGCTCGCCATCTCGCGCTCTCTCTCTCTTTCTTTCGCGCTCGCTGTCTCTCTTGCGCTCTGTCTCTCTTTCTTTCTCATGCTTGCTGTCTCTTTCGGGCTCTCTCCTCGCTCTCGCTGTCACGCTCTTTCGTGCGCATTGTCTCTCTCTTTCTTTCGTGCTTGCTGTCTCGCTCCCTCTTTCGCGCTCTCTTTCACTCTCGCTGTCTCTCTCTCTCTTTCATGCTCGCTCTCTCTTCCTCTCTCTTTCTTTCATGCTCGCGCTCTCCCTCTTTCGCGCGGGCTGTCTCGCTCCCTCTTTCGCGCTCGCCATCTCGCTCTCGTTCGTGCTTGCAGTCTCGCTCCCTCTTTCGCGCTTGCAGTCTCGCTCCCTCTTTCTCTCGTGCTCGCTATCACTCGCTCGCTCTTTCTTGCATCCTCGCTCTCTCTTTCGCGCTCGCTGTGTCGCACTCTCTCTTCGCGCTCCCTATCTCGCTCTTTCACGCACGTTGTCTCGCTCTTTCTTTCGTGCTCGCTGTCTCTCTTCCTCGCTCGCGTTCGCTGTCTCGCTCCCTGCGAGACAGGGAGCGTGAAGAGAGAGTGCGACACAGCGAGAGTGAAAGAGGAAGAGAGACAGCGAGCACGAAAGAGAGAGAGAGAGAGAGACAGTGACAGCGAGCGCGAGAGAAAGAGAGACCGAGAGAGATGACGAGCGCGAAAGAGCGCGCGGGACGGCGAGCGCAAACGAGAGCGTGGGACGGCGAGCACGAGACAGCGAGCGCGGGACAGCGAGCACGAAAGAGAGCGCGGGACAGCGAGCACGAAAGAGAGAGCGAGACAGCAAGCACATAAGAGGGAGCGAGACAGCGAACGCGAGAGAGAGGAAGAGAGACAGCGAGCACGAAAGAAAGAGCGAGACAGCGAGAGTGAGGAGAGAGTGCGAGACAGGGAGTGCGAAGAGAGAGACAGTGACAGCGAGAGCGAAAGAGGAAGAGAGATAGCGAGCACGAAAGAGAGAGAGAGAGAGACACAGTGACAGCAAGCGCGAGAGAAAGAGAGACCGAGAGAGATGGCGAGCGCGAAAGAGAGCGCAGGATGGCGAATGCGAAAGAGCACGTGGGACGGTGAGTGCGAAAGAGCGTGAGGGACGTGAGCGCGAACGACAGCGCGAGACAGAGCTGGAGACAGCGAGCGCGAAAGAGGGAGCGAGACAGCGAGCGCGAAAGAGACAGCGAGCACGAGAGAGCGAGCAAGAAAGAAAGAGAGAGGACGAGAGAGCGAGCATGAAAGAGAGAGCGAGTGATAGTGAGCGCGAGAGAGAGAGAGAGCGAGAGTGAGAGTGAAAGAGAGCGCGAGACAGCGAGCGCGAAAGAGGGAGCGAGACTGCAAGCACGAAACAGAGCGAGACAGCAAGCGCAAAAGAGAGCGCGAGACAGGCAGCGCAAAAGAGAGAGCGAGACAGCCCGCGCAAAAGAGGGAGCGAGACAGCCCGCGCAAAAGAGGGAGCGAGACTGCAAGCACGAAACAGAGCGAGACAGCAAGCGCGAAAGAGAGAGCGAGACAGCCAGTGCGAAACAGGGAGCGAGACAGCCCGCATGAGAGGGAGCGAGACAGCCCGCGTGAGAGAGGGAGCGAGACAGCCCGCGTGAGACAGCGAGCGCGCAAAAGAGAGCGCGAGACAGCGAGCATGAATGAAAAAGAGAGGAAGAGAGACAGCGAGCATGAATGAAAGAGAGACAACGTGCGCGAAAGTGCGAGACAGCGAGAGCGAGGAGAGAGTGCGAGACAGGGAGGGCAAAAGAGCGAGTATGAAAGAAAGAGAGGAAGAGAGCGCGAGTATGAAAGAAAGAAACAGAGCGAGTGACAGCGAGCGCGAGAGAAAGAGAGATAGCGCGAGACAGCGAGCGCGAGAGAGGGAGCAAGACAGCCAGCGCAAAAGAGAGAGCGAGACAGCCCACGCGAAAGAGAGAGCGAGACAGCAAGAGCGAAAGAGGGAGCTAGACAGCAAACGCGAAAGGGGGAGCTAGACAGCCAGCGTGAAACAGGGAGCTAGACAGCCAGCGCAAAAGAGAGCACGAAACAGTGGGCGCGAAAGAGAGCGAGACAGCGAGCACGAAAGAGAGGGCAAGACAGCGAGCGCGAAAGCGAGAGCGAGACAGCGAACGCAAGAGAGGAAGAGAGACAGCGAGCATGAATGAGAGAGACAACGCGCGCAAAAGAGCGAGAGCGAGGAGAGAGTGCGAGACAGGGAGCACGAAAGAGACAGCGAGACCGCGAGCGCGCGAGAGAGAGAGAGAGAGAGAGAGCACGAGCATGAAAGAAACAGACAGAGCGAGTGACAGCGAGCCCGAGAGGAAGAGAGATAGCGCGAGACAGCGAGCACAACACAGCCAGTGCGAAAGAGAGAGTGAGACAGCGAGCGTGAAAGAGGGAGCGAGACAGCAAGCGCGAAAGGGGGAGCGAGACAGCCAGCGTGAAAGAGAGCGAGAGCGTAAGAGACAGCAAGCGCGACTCTTTCGCGCTCGCTGTCACTCTCTCTCTCTTTCGTGCTCGCTGTCTCTCGTCCTCTCGCGCTCGCAGTCTCGCTCTCTTTCACGCTCCCTCTTTCGTGCTCGCAGTCTCACGCTCACTGTTTCGCGCTCGCTCTCTTTCTTTCATGCTTGCTCTCACACTCCCTCTCTCGCGCTCGCTGTCTCTTTTGTGCTCGCTGTCTCTTTCGCGTTCGCTGTCTCGCGCTCTCTCTCTCTCGCTCCCTCTCTTGCGCCCTCTCTCGCGCTCCCTCCCTCGCGCCCTCTCTCTTTCTCTCGTGCTCGCTGTCACTCGCTCTGTCTCTTTCTTTCATACTTGTGCTCTCTTTCTTTCATGCTCGCTCTCTTTCTCCCTCTCTTGCGCTCGCTGTCTCTTTCATGCTCCCTGTCTCGCACTCTCTCCTTGCTCTCGCTGTCTCGCTCTTTCGCGTGCGTTGTCTCTCTCTTTCATTCATGCTCGCTGTCTCTCTTCCTCACTTCCTCTCTTCCTCTCTCATGCTCGCCATCTCGCGCTCTCTCTCTCTTTCTTTCGTGCTCGCTGTCTCTCTTGCGCTCGGTCTCTCTTTCTTTCTCGTGCTCGCTGTCTCTTTCGCGCTCTCTTCTCGCTCTCGCTGTCTCGCTCTTTCGTGCACGTTGTCTCTCTCTTTCTTTCGTGCTCGCTGTCTCGCTCCCTGTTTCGCGCCCGCTCCCTGTTTCGCGCTTGCTGTCTCGCTCCCTGTTTCGCGTTCACTCTCTCTTCCTCTCTCTTTCTTTCATGCTCGCGCTCTCCCTCTTTCGCGCGGGCTGTCTCGCTCTCTCTTTCGCGCGGGCTGTCTCTTAGGCGCTGGCTGTCTCGCGCTCTCTTTCGCGCTGGCTGTCTCGCTCTCTTTCGTGCTTGCAGTCTCGCGCTCTCTCTCTCTTTCTCTCGCGCTTGCTATCACTCGCTCTTTCTTTCATCCTCGCTCTCTCTTCCTCTCTCTTTCTTGCTCGCTCTCTCGTGCTCGCTGTGTCGCACTCTCTCTTCGCACCCTCTTTTGCGCACGTTGTCTCGCTCTTTCTTTCGTGCTCGCTGTCTCTCTTCCTATCTCGCGTTCGCTGTCTCACTCCCTGCGCGAGAGAGGGAGCAAGACAGCCAGCGCAAAAGAGAGAGCGAGACAGCCCACGCGAAAGAGGGAGCGAGACAGCAAGCGCGAAAGGGGGAGCGAGACAGCCAGCGCGAAAGAGAGCGAGACAGCGAGGGCGTAAGAGACAGTGAGCGCAACTCTTTCGCGCTCGCTGTCACTGTCTCTCTCTCTTTCGTGCTCGCTGTCTCTCTTCCTCTCGTGCTCGCAGTCTCACGCTCACTGTTTCACGCTCTCGCTCGCTCTCTTTCTTTCATGCTCGCTCTCACACTCCCTCTCTCGCGCTCGCTGTCTCTTTTGTGCACGCTGTCTCTTTCGCGTTTGCTGTCTCACTCCCTCTCTCGCGCTCGCTGTCTCGCTCCCTCTCTCGCTCTGTCTCTTTCTTTCATACTTGTGCTCGCTTCCTCTCTCTTTCTTTCATACTCGCTCTCTTTCTCCCTCTCTTGCGCTCGCTGTCTCTTTCGCACTCCTTGTCTCGCACTATCTCCTTGCTCTCGCTGTCTCGCTCTTTCGCGCGCGTTGTCTCTCTCTTTCATTCATGCTCACTGTCTCTCTTCCTCTCTCACGTTCGCTGTCTTGCTCTCTCTTTCGCGCTCTCTCGCTCTTTCTTTCGCGCTCGCTGTCTCGCTTGCGCTCGGTCTCTCTTTCTTTCTTGTGCTCGCTGTCTCTTTCGCGCGTGTTGTCTCTCTCTTTCTTTCGTGCTCGCTGTCTCGCTCCCTGTTTCGCGCCCGCTATCTCGCTCCCTGTTTCGTGCTTGCTGTCTCGCTTCCTCTTTCGCGCTCGCGGTCTCTCTCTTTCATGCTCACGCTCTCTTCCTCTCTTTCTTTGATGCTCGCGCTCTCCCTCTTTCGCGCGGGCTGTCTCGCTCCCTCTTTCGCGCTCGCTATCTCTTACACGCTGGCTGTCTCGCTCCCTCTTTCGTGCTCGCTGTCTCGCTCCCTCTTTCGCGCTCTCTCTCTCTCGCGCTCGCTATCACGCGCTCTCTCTTTCTTTCATCCTCGCTCTCTCTTCCTCTCTCTTTCTTTCTTACTCGCTCTCTCGTGCTCCCTGTCTCGCTGTCTCTTTCGCGCGCGTTGTCTCGCTCTTTCTTTCGTGCTCGCTGTCTCTCTTCCTCTCTCGCGTTCGCTGTCTCGCTCCCTGCGAGACAGGGAGCGCAAAGAGAGAGTGCGAGACAGCGAGAGCGAAAGAGGAAGAAAGACAACGAGCACGAAAGAGAGGGAGAGAGAGAGAGAGATAGTGACAGCGAGCGCGAGAGAAAGAGAGACCGTGAGAGATGGCGAGCGCAAAAGAGTGCGCGGGACAGCGAGCGCAAACCAGAGCACGGGACGGCGAGCGCAAACCAGAGCGCGGGACGGCGAGCACGGGACAGCGACCGCGAAAGAGAGAACGAGACAGTGAACGCGAGAGAGGAAGAGAGACTGCGAGCATGAAAGAGAGAGAGAGAGAGAGAGCATGAGACGGCGAACGCGAAAGAGCGCGTGGGACGGCAAGCACGGGATGGCGAGCGCAAGACAGAGCGCGGGACGGCGAGCGCGAAAGAGCGCGGGGGACGGCGAGCGCGAACGAGAGCGCGGGACGGCGAGCGCGAACGAGAGCGCGGGACGGCGAGCATGAACGAGAGCGCAGGACAGCGAGCGCGAAAGAGCATGGGACAGTGAGCGCGAAAGAGAGCGCGGGGCAGCGAGGGCGAAAAAGAGCGCGGGACAGCGAGCGCAAAAGAGCGCGGGACTGCGAGCGCAAAAGAGAGCGCGGGACTGCGAGCGCAAAAGAGAGTGCGGGACTGCGAGCGCGAAAGTGAGCGCGGGACAGCGAGTGCGAAAGGGGGAGCTAGACAGCAAGCGCGAAAGAGGGAACGAGACAGCAAGCGCAAAAGAGAGCGCGAAACAGCTGGCATGAAAGAGAGCGCGAAAGAGAGAGCGAGACAGCGAGCGCGTAAGAGGGAGCGAAACAGCGAACGCGAGAGAGGAAGCGAGACAGCGAGAGCCAGGAGAGAGTGCGAGACAGAGAGCGCGAAGAGAAAGTGCGAGACAGCGAGCAAGAAAAATCGAGCGCGCGTGCCGTGGGCGTGAGGGTGGGTGGGAGGGAGCGAGCGAGCGCGCGTGCCGCGGGTGGGAGGGAGGGGGCAAGAGCGCGTGCCGCGGGTGGGAAGGTGGGTGGGAGGGGGCGAGGGGGCGAACGTGGGGGCCGCTGTTGGGAGGGTGGGTGGGAGGAGGCGAGCACGAGCGCCGCGGGTGTGAGGGTGGGTGGGAGGGAGCGAGCGCGCGTGCCGTGGGTGGGAGGGAGCGAGCGAGCGCGCGTGCCGTGGGAGGGAGCGAGCGAGCGCGCGCGCCGTGGGTGTGAGGGTGGGTGGGAGCGAGCGAGCGCGCGCGCCGTGGGTGTGAGGGTGGGTGGGAGGGAGCGAGAGCGAGCGCGCGCGCGCGCCGTGGGTGTGACGGAGGGTGGGAGGGAGCGAGCGAGCGCGCGTGCCGTGGGTGTGAGGGTGGGTGTGAGGGTGGGAGCGAGCGAGCGCGCGTGCCGTGGGTGTGAGGGTGGGTGGGAGGGAGGGAGCGAGCGAGCGCGCGTGCCGTGGGTGTGAGGGTGGGTGGGAGGGAGGGAGCGAGCGAGCGCGCGTGCCGTGGGTGGGAGGGAGGGAGGGAGCGAGCGCGCGTGCCGTGGGTGGGAGGGTGGGTGGGAGGGAGCGAGCGCGCGTGCCGTGGGTGGGAGGGTGGGTGGGAGGGAGCGAGCGCGCGTGCCGTGGGTGGGAGGGTGGGTGGGAGGGAGCGAGCGCGCGTGCCGTGGGTGGGAGGGTGGGTGGGAGGGAGCGAGCGCGCGTGCCGTGGGTGGGAGGGTGGGAGCGAGCGTGCGTGCCGTGGGTGGGAGGGTGGGTGGGAGGGAGCGAGGGAGCGAGCGCGCGTGCCGTGGGTGGGAGGGTGGGTGGGAGGGAGCGAGCGCGCGTGCCGTGGGTGGGAGCGAGCGAGCGCGCGTGCCGTGGGTGGGAGCGAGCGAGCGCGCGTGCCGTGGGTGGGAGCGAGCGAGCGCGCGTGCCGTGGGTGTGAGTGTGGGTGGGAGGGAGCGAGCGAGCGCGCGTGCCGTGGGTGGGAGGGTGGGTGGGAGGGAGCGAGCGCGCGTGCCGTGGGTGTGAGGGAGGGAGGGAGCGAGCGAGCGAGCGAGCGCGCGTGCCGTGGGTGGGAGGGTGGGTGGGAGGGAGGGACGCGCGCGCGCCGTGGGTGTGAGGGTGGGTGGGAGGGAGCGAGCGAGCGTGCGCGCGTGGGTGTGAGGGAGGGAGGGAGCGAGCGCGCGTGCCGTGGGTGTGAGGGTGGGTGGGAGGGAGAGCGCGAGCGCGCGTGCCGTGGGTGTGAGGGTGGGTGGGAGGGAGCGAGCGCGCGTGCCGTGGGTGTGAGGGTGGGTGGGAGGGAGGGAGCGAGTGCGCGTGCCGTGGGTGTGAGGGAGGGAGCGAGGGAGCGAGCGCGCATGCCGTGGGTGTGAGGGTGGGTGGGAGGGAGGGAGCGAGCGCGCGTGCCGTGGGTGTGAG